>NC_083705.1:75903819-76066319 GCF_033118175.1 Dama dama
TTCCTGCTCCAGACACGTGAGCACTGCTCCAGCCTCCCTGCCTCACTGGAGGTGGGGTTTCTGTCAGGAGAGACCCTGGCTGAGCCCACCTTCAGGCCCAGAGTCCCCCCACCCCCGCAGAGGGCTTTGTGTGTGCTGCGTGGGATTGGTGGACGAGGGAAGGGGGCCCCCAGGGTTGGGACTGAACTCCATGGCAGGATGATGCCTTCAGGTCGAGAAGAAAGGTCGGCAGAGGCGGTGGAAGCCCCGTCTCCCAGGACACGGTGGCTCGTTCCCGGGCCCCTCTGCCCACCCATGGGGCCCACACGGGGGCCCTGTGGCTTCAGGAAAGACGAGGCGCGGGCAGCTGTAGGTGCTCAGCTGTGTGCCCCGCCCGCCCCATCTAGACTCCCAGATGGACTGTGTGCCCTGGGACCCTGGAAGGAGCCGGGCAGACCGCTGCCAGCCAGGCTCGGGAGGGCAGCCCCGCGCTCCTTCCTGATGAGGCATGGGGGCCGCTGCGGACGTGGCTTTTCCCAGGCTTCCGTGGAACCCCACGGACGGGCCAAGGTTCTGCAGGTCATTCAGCCAACATCCCACACACGAGGTTCCACTGTTCTAAGCACATGCGTCAGATGGCTTGGGCTGCCCGTGCGTGAAGACCATACTATGTCATCAGAGCCCCCGCCTGTGACCCACCAAGTGATGCCCTGGGGTCCAGCTGAAATCCTCATGCTCCTCAGGGACCTTGGTCCACATGGATGAAAGGACCATAGCAGCCGTGACCCCAGGACCAGGGCGGCAACAGTGGAGACGGAGGCACTTGAACGTCACTCGAGAAGTGTCGGGACCTCCATCCCCAGCTCCGAGTCCCCGCACGGACTTTCCTTCCCAATAGGTTGTCCTTGCATGGGGACAGCTCTCCCGCCCAGCACCCCCCACAGGGCCTCGGTCATCCCCCACGGTGTTGGGAAACTATGAAAGCAGAGTTAACTTCCTCCCTCTCCACTTTAAAGAAACGAAGCTCTGCTACACTGCTGACAGAAGACAAGGGGCAAATTCTAAAATCAGAGGGAAGGAGCGGGCCCTGCCAGGGTCTGGAGTCCCGTCCATTCACGGGGCAGATGGTGAGCAGGGGTCCCCATACCCAGGGGACAGAAGGGGACCTGGGCCGGGACCCAGGGGGATGGGGGCACCCTGCAGCCCTCAGAGGGCGGGCCACGCGAGTGCACCCAACACGAGGAGCCAGCAGAGCTGGGTGTGAGCCAGCCATCCCGTCTCCCCGTCTGCCGAACAGGTAACACCCTGCTCGCTGTCACCCCAGCAACGATCCCACAAGGAAGGAAGGAAGGGCTCAAGGCCAGGACCTGGGAGGCTGTGCTGGGCACGCGGGGAGCAGGACCCAGAGAACCGTCATCCTCTCCCCAAGTCTCCTTCCAGAAGACACCCAGATGGGAAGGGGTTGAACCATCGTCACCGTCATCATTCCAGTCCCGCAGTCCCAGCGCCCGGCTGAGCCCCGAGAGGTCCCGTGAGCAGAGGACATGGAGGAGGGGCCGCTGTAGGATGAAGATGGAGAATCCAGACTGGGACCTTTGGTCCCCAGGAGGTGGCCAGGGGGAGATGTCCAGAGGATGGGCCTGGGGGGAGGGAGGTCCCTGCTTCCCACTGGGAGGGAGCCAGGACACGTGGGCAGAGGAACCATCCTCCCGAGGCCAAGACAAAGGGAGTCCTGGGTACCCAATCAGGACTGACCCCACCGGGGGTAGAGTCCAGGGAGGGGCGGGGGCCCCCATGGCACACAGGGGTGGGATGTGTGCGCTCACTCACACACACACACAGACACAGACACAAACACACAGACAGACACACACACACACACACACACACACACACCAGACGCCCTGACCCCCGAGAGCAGGCGCCCTCCTCCACATGCGAGCGATTGCTGCTGTCTCTAGAACATGGGCCCCCGTGCAGCCCTTCCTGTCCCCGAGCCCCTCGGTGCCCCCCAACCCTGTTCCCCCACCAGGCTGGGCCCCGCAGGCTGACCCCACCCCCTGCTCTGCCCAGAGACCCCCGGGCGCTGGTGGATCTCCCCTTGGTGCCCCCTGTTCCCCCACCAGGCTGAGCCCAGGCCGTGCCCACGCTGCTGGGCCCCGCGGGCTGACCCCACCCCCTGCTCTGCCCCAAGACCCCTGGGCGCTGGTGGATCTCCCCTCGCTTCTCGTGACCTCAGGCCCTGCAGCCTTATCGCCTGCTCCCCTAAAGCCTGGAACGCCCCGCCTTGACCCGCTCCCGCCTGTTGGTCCCAGGGCTGTGTGATGAGCACGGTGGATGGTCTAAGGCGAGCCCAAGGCTCTCCCTCTGCCTCTAGACTCCCTCACGGTTCCCAGCACGGTCAGCGATTCACGAGTCAAGTCCTGTGGGTCCCGAGCTGCAGAGGAGACGCCACGGGCAAACCAAAGTCCTCCTCAGAGACACAGCCACGCTCGGCGGGCGCTCCGCCCGGCTGGACTATGGGTGAAGGACCCTACAGGGCTGGGCGTGGAGAACCCCCGCGGCCTGCAGGCCTCACCAGGGCCCAGACAAGAGCCACGCAGAGTTCTGTCCCCTGTCCTGCCAGGGAGGTGGGGCTGGCATCCAGCTCTGGCCCTTCGGGGGCCTCCGTGGGCTTTCCCCAGCACCTCCCCTCTCCCCGTTGTCAGCAAAACCCAGGGAGGGGGCTGCAGGGGGGGCTTCAGCAGGGAAGCAGACGGGGAGCAACTTTGCACACTCTGACCCACCAACATCCAAGCACGTTTCCTGGTGACGGGTCCCGCGGGGGCCATGTCCTCACCCATGAGTAAGTGTGTGCCAGGCTGGGGCCAGGTGCTGGGGCTTCCCGCAAAGTGCTGCCTGAGTCCACCCTCACTCACCTGTGCCCCTGCCATGCCCCTCAGGCCGCAGCCTCCCTGGACTCAGGGAACCCGCACCCAGGTTTTTGTGCCAGTTAGACTGGTGACACTATTCCCGGTGGAAAGTTATACACGCTGCTCTGATTCTTGCCGGGGTGTTGCAATAATATTCCTGAAAGAATGGTAGAGGCTTTGTGTTAATATGATGTGACCCATAATTAATTCTGACATTCAGCGTCGGAAGCTGAAGATGAGAAATTAAAGAGCTTCGAAACCAGAACACCTTACCCTCCGTTGAGCGGCCGTGTCTTAGCGTCTTATAAATAATAATATTCTAGACTCGTTTTTATGGTAAGTGATTGATGATCTCAGAATGACCTGTGATGGGATAATTAAATCTAATAGCATGCTGTTTCTTCCAATAGCATGCTGAGGTTATTATATTGAAAGACCCGTGATTTATTGAGGGAATCCAGATAGAGTTCCAAGGAACTCTGGAAGACTAATTCTTGTTCATCACACGGAGCCCAGATAAATTGACCCATGATCCGTAAGGACTCTGGAGAAAGTGAATTACCCCAAAAACTTAACCAACTGAATGTTGTGCAAAAACTGGGGTTTCCCACTCAGCGTGTTTTTGAAGTGTGGCAGTGACAACAGGTTTTACTGAGGACACTTTAAGCTTGAAACAGAGGAGACGACAGGAGGAATGTGTGGGATCCTGACTAGAGAGAAGTTTGGGGTTTGCAGATGACAGCGAAGTGCGGATCCAGGTCAACGCTGGTACCAAAAACACCATCACAGCAGACTCTGATCTGAAGTAAGGGCACTTGGAAACCTCAAATTTCCCAGCAAAATAAAACTGTGTTGTAAAAAATGTGACCTGAACACTTACATTTCCAACAGTCGATATTGCTGCACATGAGAGAATCTTTGCTGCAAACACCTCGGGGCTGGAGTGAAGAACACTGGCCATGTGTGTGGGGGCGGGGGGCTCTGCCAACCGCCGGGGGGCCCGGGACGGACCAGCCCTTCGAGGAAAAACGCCTGTGGAAGCCTTTTCTCCAGGATCTTAGCAATCGAATTGCCCAAGGTTCAAAGAGGAATCCCCAGATGATAACGACGACCCTATACCTGAGACAGCAAAAGAGGCACAGAGGTAAAGAACAGACATTTGGACTCTGGGAAAAGGCAAGGGTGGGATGATTTGAGAGAATAGCACTGAAACATGTATATCACCATATGTGAAATAAATGACCAGTCCAAGTTCAGTGCATGAGGGGAAAAAAGAAGGAATCCCGCCCAGTCCCAAAGCGATGACCAGGGTGATGAATCATCTGGGGGTGGGACCCACTGGTCACTCAGGGGAGGGCAGCGAGCGGACTAAGAAATTCTAATTCCTTTTATTTCTGATTCTCGTCTGGGCCACGAACTGTACCCAGAAGCCGCCTGGGATACGTTAGTGCCTCGGGCGCCCTGTCCAGTGTCGGGTAGGGAAAGACGGCAGGGAGGGGAGGTTGGGGTGAGTCTGTCTAGCCATGAAGTCACGGGGGGGGATGCTGACACAGAAGCAGGAGCGTCCAGCCCTGGGAGGGCGGCCCGAGCCCCGGGCAGCATCAGACGCTGAGATGGGGAATGCAGGGTGTGCAAAGGCCGGGTGGCCGTGGGAGACGCCCAGACACTCAGGCCTGGCGGCCGGGCTGGCTTGCTGAGCGGGAACCAGAGGCCCCAGCTGGCTCCACAGAGCACCCGTGCCCGCTCCCCCAGCTCCAGGGCTGTACAGGGCCCCCCGCCGACTAGAGAGAGCGCCGAGAGGTGGATGGGCTCGGATTTTCAGGGCGGGCTGGGGGCTGCTGCTGCCTGAGAAGCGGCACTGAGCTGAGAGAGCATCACACCAGGGAGAAACCCAGAGTTCAGCTCCGAGGGGACCACACAGTGATCAGCTGAGCCTCCGGAGGCAGACGCAGCCCTGCGTCCCACGCGCGGACCCCAGGAGGGGCCTGCCTGGTCCTTCTCTGACGAGGTGCTCAGCACGGATGGCGCTGCTGCGTGTCTGCCACCCCCGTCGTCCACCGCCCGTCCCGAGGGCCCTGGAGGGAAGGGGGGCCTCTGTGTTATGACGTCCCCCACGGTCACACCAGGACCCAGATTTGCGGGAGGGGGACGTTGGGAGGAAGGGTAGGTCAAGCCTGTCGCTGGGGCTGCAGGTGCCCACCCCAACGCGGCGCTGGGGTCCAGCTCCCGGGGACACAGAAGGCCAGCGGGGCCTCGCCCTGTCCATGTCCATGGTGATACACCTCCGTGTCCTCTGCCTGGAGGGCCTGGCCATAACCCCCGCCCTGCCCTGCAGAGGCCACGGCCCCTCCAAAGCTGCCCTGGGCACCCACCCAAGTCCCTGCCTCCTCAGTGCCTGCGCTGCTCAAAGGGAATCGAAGACGGAATGAAACTGTTGGCCAGAAAGCTGGAAGTCCTGCTGGGAAACGAGCGATGGGAGCCTCAGGGACCGTTAGGGCAGGAGGACAGTACCCGGGAGGCTCAGCTGCTGGCCTGTGTCTGCCACGTGTCCTGAGGGAGGGTGGGAACCCACTGTCCCCACCGCCTCTGCCCGGCGTCCCCAGAGCTGCGAGCAGAGTCCTGCCTCCGTGTCTCCAGCAGCATCGCCTCCCTGTCCATCCATCCGGGCCCATCCGGCGGAATAGGTAGGAGAAGCGGATTCACTTTTTGTAAGACTTAATGCAAGGCGGCAGGGCGTCAGCTCCCAGACTGTGGGGCCTGGGGAGGCAGGTCTGAAGCCCCCCCGGGCAGGCCATGCTGAAACCCCCAGCCACTGGCCCTCGCTGGCCCTCTCCTTCCGGGGAGCCTCAGCTCCATTCCTGAGACCTTTCCACCGATTAGACCAGACCCACCCAGGGCATCCAGGACAGTTCAGTTCAGTTCAGTTCTCAGTCGTGTCCGACTCTTTGCAACCCCATGGACTGCAATACTCCAAGCCTCCCTGCCCATCACCAACTCCCAGAGTTTATTCAAACTCATGTCCATTGAGTCAGTGATGCCACCCAACCATCTCATCCTCTGTCGTCCCCTTCTCCTCCTGCCTTCAATCTTTCCCAGCATCAGGGTCTTTTCAAATGAGTCAGCTCTTCGAATCAGGTGGCCAAAGTTTCAGCTTCAGCATCAGTCCTTCCAATGAACACCCAGGACTGATTTCCTTTAGGATGGACTAGTTGGATCTCCTTGCAGTCCAAGGGTCTCAAGAGTCTCCTCCAACTGGAGTAGTGAATGGCAAACCACTTCGGTATTCCTGCCTTGAGAACCCCAAGAACAGTATAAAAAGGACAATCTCCTCTGTCTAAATCTCTCAGTGACAGACTTGACTCACGTCTGCGGAACTCCTCGGCAGCAAGAGCTCAGTGAGTGCTTGATAAACAGCAGCCGTGGGGGCCACGGCCGAGTTACCCACACACCTGCCCGTCCGTCGCTGCGTCCCACCAGCTGTGGCCCCCTGTCTGGGTCTGGGGTAAGCAGCAGAGGACTCAGGATGGGGAAAGCATCTCACCCGCCGCGTCAAAACAGGAACCAAACCTCCTAAGTCTCTGCTTGAGCCCAGTAAGGGGGAAAGATAATTTGCCTTCTTAGCTCAGAGTTTTTAAGATCAAAAGGAACCCTTCCAATGAAATCCTGCCCAAGGATCCTTATCCATGGATCTGGTTTAATTTAGGAGATCCTGGTTGAGCTTAAACCCTGGTGTTGTAATGAGATTAAACTTCCAGGCACCTTGGGTGGGAAGATGAGTGTATTTCACGTGTAGGAGAAACGTAACCAGTCCATGGCCAGAGAGAACGCTGAGGCCATTTCAAGATGGACATAAAGGCATTCACTCCCCCTGCCGTAGGGAGTGGGACCTCTGTCTCCACTCCTTAAAATGACCCGGCTGTGATCGCCTCATGTGACAGAGTGTAGCAGACACAGTCCTGGTTTCCAGACGCAGACCTCAGCGGTAAGGGAGGCCTCCCGTCTCTCTGTTTTAGAGCCCTGGTCACTGGGTCCGCAGTCCGGCTCCCCCGCTGGAGGCCATGGGGTGAGTCCCTGGGAGCACGTGGGGAGGACACCGCTGCCCGCCGGGCACCAGAGCTGTGAGTCCGGGAGCCATCTCAGGAGTGGTTCTGGGCCAGAACCTCAGAGACCAGGACAGGCCACCCAGCTGAGCCCTGCCTCCGCTTTTAGCCACTAACCCTGGGGCAAAGCAAGATGGTAGCCGTAAGCCCCTGTTCCACAGCGCTTGCGGCCTCTGGCTTCACTTCTCTAAGAAACTTTGAAGAGAGCTAGCCTTTCTTCCCTCGACCTCCAGACAAGCAGGATGGTCACCAAGTTATTGGGGCAACCAAGACTTGTGTGATTCGTCTCAGTGGTACAGAGGGACTAAGTCTGTATCGTCACCCCCTCCCTCGGGCCCTGAGTTTTTATGAAACTCAGCATCTTCAGAGCCTGCCTCCACTATAACTTACCATGCAAGTGGATGTCCTTTTCCAGTTGGACTGAACCTGCTGTAGGAGGTACAGGGGGACAGGTTTCAGACTCAGAGGTGATCCGTCCTTAAGGGCAGTCGTTTCTGAGCTGCGTCAGGTCAGGATTGCTTGTTCTGATGCTAGTTACTCTAGAAATGATCACATATTTATGTACGAGTGGTAGATCTGTATGTCCTCAGACTACAGATATTTAGCATCTATTGTGCCTTTTATCTGCTCAATCCGTTTTCTGTGATTTGACTATCCAGTGATTAATCAAAACTGAAAAGTCAGTTTCTCATGAATTTTTGAAAGCCCTTTGAAGATTTCTTTTCCAAAGTCTTATAACAGAGTCTATACAAAGGATTATTCCAACACCTGAGAAAATGAATATTTAACCTTTCCTACCAGAGCTCAGAGTCTTGAACACGAGTCAGCCCGTACCCTCAGTCTCCTCTGGAGCCCACCAGAAGAGCAGAAAAATACTTGCTGATCTGCTTCTTTATGCAACCCCCCCCCCCCCCCGCCAATCCCCAGAGCAGCCTGTGTTCCACAGACTAGAGCTGAGATGGGACCTGTCACGGTGTTCATGGAGACACACACGCTCTCATAATCCTGTTACATCACCCCAAGCCCACAGGAGAGGCACAGAATCCAAAATTAGCTGTTTTTAGGCTTTTCGTGCTAATGGAAAACTGTGTGTAAACTCTGCTCCTTTCCAAAACTTGGTCATTCTCTTCAGTAATTACCATTTAATAAAGCAGAAAAGCATTCTATATAAAAGACAGATTTATTTATTGGATAACACAAACATTATGGAATAAAGTAATAGTGTTTCCAACATGATTTACACTATAAATGTGGAACCCACAACAACAGAACTGTTTAGAAAATAATATCGCAGAGTTTTAACTTCCTTGACTTTCAGCTGCAAGACTTGAAAATTTTAAAAATTTCTTCATTTTTAAGTCTTCAGCCTTAGTTCATCTGCACTGCTGAAGTTCTAAACTCCCTGTTGATTAGAACCTTATTCTTGGTAAACAACAATTCTGAGAAATTGAAAGATATATTTTTCTGTGCGGTTCATGTATTCATTTCATTGTACAACACAACCCAAGAGATTTGAGGCATTTAAAAGAAACTTCCCTGTTTTTTTCTCCCCTGAAATTGATTCTCACAGTACAGACCCTGCCGTTTTCTCTGCTGACAACAACGCGCCCACTCCCGGCTTCCCGGGACCTTCCCAGGCTCTGGGGCCCAGCGGCCAGCCCCGCAGCCTGGTCCATCCGCAGGCAGGTCTGAGCCAAGGGTGGGGGCCTGGGAGGGAGCCTCCTCCTCTCCCCAGCCCCGGGGGCCCTGGCATCCCCACCGTCCGCCCTCCACCACCAAGGCCTCTGTTGGGGCCAGGCCGATGCAGGGCTCCTGGCCCACCTGCCTCCAGAGACCACAGCCCGTCTACCCCCAGCTGTGGGTGGGGCCTCAGCAACCCCACCCTGAGCACCACCACCTGTGCTAAGCTCTGCGGGAAGTGGAGGGCGGGGTCGACCAGAAGACCCTTCCCCTCCCAGCGGGGTGTCAAGGCTGGGAAGGAGGGAGAGAGACAATGAAAAATAAATGGAAACAGCTACCTCAAAGAAAGCGCCTGTGTGAGTGTGGATGGAGGTGGATGGAAGAGGGGGCCGGTGGGGAGTGGGTGAGCGGTGCAGGGCTCAGAGAGGGGCGTCCTGCGAGGAGTGCGGACCAGCTGAAGTCAGGGGCCAGCCAGGCGCAGCAGCAGACAGGCCGGGGGCAGACCCCCCGCAGGGCGGGCACACGGGGAGGGTGCATGGCGAGGGGGGGGGGGTGAGGCAGACCTGCGGGGCGGGCGCACCACGCGTGAAACACCAGCTGGGGGTCCAGCCTGGAAGCTGCAGGCTGTGAGCGGCGTCCTCTAGGTCCCCGCGCGGTGTGCATCACGGTCCCGGTCTCTCTGAGCTGCCGCCAGGGAGCAGGCAGTTCAGCATGGCCGCAGGGAGGGCAAGGCTTGGGCAAGAAGTGACCGAGAGCTGGAAGCCCAGCGGGGAGGGGTGGGAGAGCCGGGTGAGCCCCCCTGGAGCCCCGCTGCCAGATTTGCTGCTGGGTCATTGGGGTGGGCGTGAGCAGGTGGGACCAGCGGGGGACCCGGGGGACGTCTCACCAAGAGGGGGAGACTGACTGAGAGGCAGAGGAGGCCTGCCGGCCCCCCGAGCTCTGGGGCACCCCTGCCCATGTTGAGTTCTTCCAGGACCGCAGGCGGCGGGGAGCCCACAGGTGACGGCTCTGCTGCCCGGGCCCCGTCCACCACCCCCCGCCACGCTGTGGGCGTCCAGTGGGCTTCCCCGGCAGGAGGTGGGAGGGACCACCACCAGGTCCCCACCCAGGACGGGGGACCCCAGCCCGCATCGCCCCCCTCCCGCAGCTCTAACTACCTGGCGGTCTTGGCCGCCCCTCCTGTTCCAAGTCTCAGGACTGCAAGCAGGAGCCCCCTTGGCTGGGGGCGTCCACGGACAGGCGGCCTCCCCGATGCTGGTCTGGAGTGGTCCCAGGACTGGCGGCCCCGAGGACACCCCCCTCTATTTCCAACAGACAGCAACACGGGGCCCTCCTGAAGGGGTGGGGGTGACTTTCTGGGAAGAACCACCCCAATGGGAGACCCAGTCTGACCCCGGGAGGGTCCCAGCTGGGGGCTCAGTACGCATGCCTCTGCGTAGTCATGTGTGTTGCAGCTGGGAAGCTCCTGGGAGTGGAGAAGAGCCTGGCCGCTGTGTGGGAGGAGGCCTGGAGGGGAAGCCCCCCTAAGATGCTACTGCCTGCCATGGCGGGAGGGGTCATGGAGGGAAAGCACCTCTAAGATGCCCGCCATGGGAGAGGGGGCGTGGAGGGGAAGCCCCCCCTAAGCTGACCCTCAGCAGAGCCCAGGCCCAGCCCCAGGACCTGGCCCCCGCCGTCATGGAGAGCACTCCGTGCTGGGCGGTCAGGGGCGCGGCTGGCGTGGGCGCCTGGGTTTGCAGATGGTTTCCAGGCCCAGTTCCGCCCCGCTCGGGTCTGGGCTTCCAGCACCACCACGAGGCTGTGCATGCCCATGGGGGAGGGGGAGGCTCTGGTGAACGTGTTTAACCCTCCACCCTGTCTGGGGTCACTCCCCTCGGCGGCAGGGCCTGGGCTCCCATTATCTATTCTTGTCCGGGGATGGGGAGGGGACTGGAAACCGCCCTTTGGTTGGCGGGAAGCCCTCTGTCTGCTCTTAGCACGCGTCCTAAGGGGCGGGGTCACTGTACCTGCCGCCCCCAGAACACGCGGGCATTTCCCAGTCACACTGGAAAGAGGCGGAGTAGCATCACAGTTGTATTCTCCAGATACTGATAAAAATCTTAGGACTAGATTGAAATGAAATCATTATTTGCTGATTCTTCTGTACTTTTCAGGGCTTTGCAGATTGCGCTAGTGGTAAAGAACCCACCTGTCAAAACTTAAGAGACACGGGTTAGATCCCTGGGGTCGGGAAGATCCCCTGGAGGAAGAAACGGCAACCCACTCCAGGATTCTTGCATGGAGAATGCCATGGACAGAGGGCCCTGGCGGGCTGCAGCCCGTGGGGTCGCCCAGAGTCAGACACGACTGAGCACGCACGCATGCTGTACTTTTCAATGACAAGTTTCGAAACGACCGACTAGCCGCAGGTCCGCACGGAAGACTCTGGTGGTGTTTTCAGGTGAAGAGGCCTGAATCTCTCCTTGCGCCCCTGCGCACGTCGCCTTTCCTTCCAGTTGTGCTGCGAACCTACAGGTGGGTGAACCGCAGCCAACGTTTGACTACCAGACACCCTTCTGGCTGGAAGCTACGTGACTCGGGAGAAAAGACGTGAACGCTGGAAATGAAATCCCTTTTTATATTCACTGAGGTTCTGTTTCAGGGTAAGTCATGGTACCTTAAAAAAAAAAAAAAAAACCACAAGAGGCTTTGCAGACTCCACAGAAGAGAGCCCAGACTTACTCGCTGGATGGAGCAGCTCACACCCGCTCCTGCTGCCGTAAGCTGCTTAGACACAGTTCTCAGCAACCAGTAACTGCACGCCTGACCCTGCAATGAACTCCAGATGTGACCGAGGGACTCCAGAGTTCAGACAGAAACTGCTTCGCTGACATTTTTCTTCAGTAGCAGCAGGCTCTCATTCATTCATTCATTTATTCACGTCTGGCCATCCTGGGTCTCTGCTGCTGCGTGGGTTTTCTCCAGGTGCAGCAAGGGGGCCACTCAAGTCGCCGTGCGCGGGCTGCTCAGTGCGGTGGCGTCTCTCATTGTGGAGCACGGGCCGTAGCTGCAGCGTCAGTAGTTGCAGCTCCCAAGCTCAAGAGCACAGACTCCATGGTTGTAGCACACAGGCTTAGTCGCTCCACGGCCTGTGGGGTCTTCCCAGACCAGAGATGGAACCCGTGTCTCTTGCATGGCAGGTGGATTCTTCACCTCTGAGCCTCTGAGCTGTGACTGAGCCCAGTTGTAGCAGGGTCTGCAGGCAGGCTGCACGCTATACCAGCACACATGCATCCTGATACATTTACCAAGAAAAAAAAAAAAACTTTTTCAGTTGTAGAAGCATATGTAAGGTCAGAGGTATATGTTAAAACTAAAACAATAAGGAAACCATCAAGTTCACAGCAGCTGTTCAGTACAAACGCAATTTGTTCAAATTATTTGGCTCCAAAGATGGAGAAGCCGGAATATGTATTTGCTAAATTATAACTATCTCCCAGAACATGGGCAGACTCTGGGAGATGGTGAAGGACAGGGAAGCCTGGTGTGCTGCAGTCCATGGGGTCGCAAAGAGTCAGACACGACTAAGCAACTCAACAACAACAACTCTGGTGACTCCTGGGGACTATGATTATTATTATCATTAGCTTCTCTGATGTACATTTGAAATTTATGTATCATGTGCAAAGACGAAAAGGTCATTAAGCACCTTTTGGACAAATACCCTACTTTCACTTCCATGCTACAAGTTGATAAAAACATGCTGTTTTTATCACTGGCATTTTAGATATCATCTAAAATCTAAAATCACCTAGATATCATCTGGAATTTTGGATGAAAAAGTCCAGGAAACCCGCCATCCGTCCCATCGGTAGTGGGGGGACCTCCCCAGCACCTCAGCTGCCGCCACCATTTCCTGGGCGAGCCGGCTCCTGGACGGCCCCGCGGGGCCCTGGCAGTGGGCTGTCCTGGGGCTGGACCCTCCATCACGAGGCAGGGTCAGCTCTGGCCCAACCCAAGGAGGGTCCCCAGAGACCACTGGCTCCAGGGTCAGCCCACCTGTCCTCTGGGTCCCGGATGCAGGGCAGCTGTATCAGGCTTGTTAACAGTAGACTCGGCTGAGGACCCTCAGCGGAGCAGAGCTGGAGCTCAACTCCGAATGGGCGGGGGTTTGCAAGGACTGGCCGGTGGCCGCTGAGAGGAGCCGGCTGGCATCGTGGGCCGAGGGAGGGTCTGGCCCCAGCCGGGCGGGCTCCGTGGTCCAGGCGGAGGCCCTGGCACATGCGAGCCTCCCCCACAGACTCCTCCTGGGCCTCGCCTTCTGACGCCGCCAGCCTGCCAGCCTGGCCACGGGAATCCACTTGCTGTTGACCCTGGGGAGGTCACCGGTTTTCCCAACTGTGCTCTGCACTCGAGGCTCCTGTGCCCACGTCCCATCTAACCAGGCTCACCTGGCCGCTAGCATTGCCCTGGGTGGGTCACGTGCTCCCCAGAACCTGGAGGAGGCCAGGGCTGAGCCCACCCGGAGGGTGCACCTGGGCATGGAAAGGAAGCGGGGTTGAAGGGCGAAGCGAGGCCCTGGCCTCCGTCTCCACGTTCAAGGTCACACACAGCATCCTGGCCTGAGGCTCACGTTCCTCGCAGAGGAGCAGAACCCAGCCACAGGCATGGCAGGCTTCCTCACACTTCTCATTCACTGACTAATACCATTCGCGAGTGTGTCTGATCGATTAACAAGGATGTGTTCATTGCACGCCTGTCGGGTGCCAGGCACCGAGTGGAGGATTGGGGTGGACGGGTCCTGCCCGGGGGACCGGGACTTTGGGGTGAATGCCGTGGTCCCCTCAGTCCAGCGCAGCTCTCCTGGTTCTCAGGACGAGGACAAAGACACCCGTACCTGCCAGCGGAGAGGTGGGAGCAAAGGAAAACCGCTTCCGCGGGACACACGCGCGGCCTGGGCGGCCGCCCCCGCAGCAACAAACAACCAGGAAGGCGAGGCTCCCGCGGAGCACAGAGGTCCCCCTAAACTCCAGGCCCAGGCAAACCCCTAGCTCACTTGTGTCCACTCTGACACGCCCTCCTTCCGGCCACATCTGTGCGTGGGCCATGAGGAAAGGCCAGGGCACCGGGAGGCAAGGGTATCTTCGGTGGCGCGGGCAGCCAGCCTGGACCAGGCTCCAGGGCAGAGGGCGCAGGGCACGCGGTGGACGCCTCCGGGAGCCCCTGCGCCGCCGACGGGGATGGAGGTCCTGACACTGAGCGGTCAGGCCGCCTCCAGGCCGTCTGCTCGATTCCCACTGGCTCCAGAGAGAAGGCCTGGAAGCGCAGCGGCCAGAAACCGGAGGGCACCGTGAGTGCCCGGGGTCTGCTGAGAGCCCGTGGACCGCTTCTAGAAAGGAAAGGGGGACCCCAGGCAGTGGCAGCAAACCTCTCAAGAGGACCCGGTCCGGGCGCCCGCTCAGATGGAAGTAACGCAGATCTCATCACCCGGATGAGAGGATGCAGGACAGCTGATGGAGACCCCGGCCGGGCCCCTCGAGGCAGGACGACCCCCGCTGCCTTCTTTCTTCCACTTCCTTAAGAAAAAGCTCTTTCTTTGGATACAGCTCTGGGCTTTTCTTTTTAAAAAAACAGAAAAAGCTTTATAAAATTTACAAATGGAAATCTAAGCATGTTTTCCAACTGATCCTTATTTCATTTCCAAGCTAACAGTGGGAACCTCGGCTCAGGATGGATAAAGATGCTGACTCACGTTGAGCCACCAAACCCCCATAAAATAAACACCCAGAAACAGTAGGAGACAAGCAGACAGGGTCTGAAGCACCCCCCCCCCCCCAGGAGGCTTTGTCTTCTTATAAATATCGAGGTTTCTCAAATAATTACACTCATAAATTCCTTGAGCGCTATCAGGACACATGAACCAAGGAAAACATGTGTGAACAAACATGCAGCTTGAGCTGTACCAGACAAAAACTGGAAACAAACCGCAGGCCCATCTAACAGTCAATTTGTAGACAAAAGGCAGCACCTCTGCGGATAGAATCAATCAGCAACAAAAGGAACAGATTCTTTATGCGTGTCCAATGTGGACAAGCCTGAAAAAAAAATCCTAAAAAAAAAGTGCCAATCCATCAGAGCATACATTGAATTACTCCATTTATATGAACTTTCTAAAAAAGGAAAAAACTATACAGAGAAGAAACCTTGGAGGCAGTGGGGTGGGTGTTGAAGAGCTGTCACACGATTTGATGTGTTTGGGCATTTGAAACATTATCAGGTATTTGACAGATGAATGAGTTCTACAGGAAACATCACACTAGTTTCCTGGAAAACAAAGCAGTAAATACAACCAGCAAATAATAACTCAGGTAAACATGAAAAGTTACATAACATAAAACAAAAAACTCACAGTACTAACTTAGCCCAGCAGAAAACTCAAATGATTAAACCAAAACTAGTGGTAAAAGTATGTTGGAAAGAGAGGGGAAGTCGTGTTTAGAAAAGGTGCAGGCTGAGGCACAAGAGGATTAAACTGCAAGGACCAGGAGGACATGGACATCACCAGACGCCCAACGCTGAAATCAGACTGATTATATCCTTTGCAGCCAAAGGCAGAGAAGCTCTGTACAGTCAGCAAAACAAGACCGGGGGCTGACTGTGGCTCAGAGCATGAGCTCCTTACTGCAAAATTCAGACTTAAACTGAAGAAAATAGGGAACATCACTAGACCATTCAGGTATGATCTAAATCAAATTCCTTACAACTATACAATGGACGTGAGAAATAGATTCAAGATATTAGATCTGGTTGATAGAGTGAGTGTCTGATGGATGGGGGTTTATAACATTGTACAGGAGGCAGTGATCAAAACTACCCCCAAGAAGAAATTCAAAAAGGCAAAATGGCTGTCTGAGGAGACCTCACAAATAGCTGAGAAAAGAAGAGAAGCAAAAGGCAAAGGAGAAAAGGAAAGATATACCCATTTGAATGCAGAGTTCCAAAGAAGAGCAAGGAGAGAAAAGAAAGACTTCCTCAGCGATCAATGCAAAGAAATAGAGGAAAACAACAGAATGGGAAAGACTAGAGATCTCTTCAAGAAAATTAGAGATACCAAGGGAACACTTCATGCAAAGATGGGCACAATAAAGGACAGAAATGGTATGGACCTAACAGAAGCAGAAGATATTAAGAAGAGGTGGCAAGAATACACAGAAGAACTATACAAAAAAGAACTTCATGACCCAGATAATCACGATGATATGATCACTCACCTAGAGCCAGACATCCTGGACTGCAAAGTCAAGTGGGCCTTAGGAAGCATCACCACAAACAAAGCTAGTGGAGGTGATGGAATTCCAGCTAAGCTATTTCAAATCCTAAAAGATGATGCTGTGAAAGTGCTGCACCCAATATGCCAGCAAATTTGGAAAACTCAGCAGTGGCCACAGGACTGGAAAAGGTCAGTTTTCATTCCATCCCAAAGAAAGGCAATGCCAAAGAATGTTCAAACTACCACATAATTGCACTCATCTCACACAAGCTAGCAAAGTAATGCTCAAAAGTCTCCAAGCAAGGTTTCAACAGTTTGTGAACCGAGAACATCCAGATGTTCAAGCTGGATTTAGAAAAGGCAGAGGAATCAGAGATCAAATTGCCAACATCTGTTGGATCATAGAAAAAGTAAGAGAATTTAAGAAAAATATCTATTTCTCCTTCATTGACTATGCTAAAGACTTTGTGTGGATCACAAGAAACTGTGGAAAATTCTGAAAGAAATGGGAATACCAGATCACCTTACCTGCCTCTTGAGAAATCTGTATGCAAATCAAGAAGCAACAGTTAGAACAGGACATGGAACAACAGACTGGTCCCAAGTTGGGAAAGGAGTACATCAAGGCTGTATATTGTCACCCTGCTTATTTAACTTATATGCAGAGTACATCATGAGAAATGCTGGGCTGGATAAAGCCCAAGCTGGAATCAAGATTTCCAGGAGAAACATCAATAACCTCAGATATGCAGATGACACCACCCTTATGGCAGAAAGCAAAAAGGAACCAAAGAGCCTCTTGGTGAAAGTGAAAGAGGAGAGTGAAAAAGTTGGCTTAAAATTCAACATTCAAAAAACGAAGATCATAGCATCTGGTCCCATCACTTCATGGCAAATAGATGGGAAATCAATGGAAACAGTCATAGATTTTATTTTCTTGGGCTCCAAAATCACTGCAGAAGCTGACTGCAGTCATGAAATTAAAAGACGCTTGCGCCTTGGAAGAAAAGCTATGACCAACCTAGGCTGCATATTAAAAAGCAGAGACATCACTTTGCTGATAAAGGTCCATCTAGTCAAAGTTATGGTTTTTCTAGTAGCCATCTATGGATGTGAGAGCTGGACCATAAAGAAAGCTGAGCGCTGGAGAATTGATGCCTTTGAACTGTAGTGTTGGAGAAGACTCTTGAGTCCCTTGGACAGCAAGGAGCTCCAACCAGTCCATCCTAAAGGAAATAAGTTCTGAATATTCATTGGAAGGACTGATGCTGAAGCTCCAATACTTTGGCCATTTGACACATTGGAAAAGATCCTGATGCCTGGAAAGGTTGAAGGCAAATGGAGAAGGGGGAGACAGAGGATAAGATGGTTGGATGGCATCATCAGCTCACTGGTCATGAGTTTGAGCAAACTCCAGGAGATGGTGAAGAACAGGGAAGCCTGGCATGCTGCAGTCCATCGGGTCACAAACAGTTGGACAAGACATAGTGACTGAACAAAAACAAGAGACCAGCAGCTTTAGAAATAGGTAATAAAAAGACATGTGCTTCTGGGGAACAAAGCTAGATGATGAGGCTGGGATCTGGGGCAGGATTGTGTTTTCTTATAAACCTTGTAATATTGTTTGACTTTTAAACAATGTTTGTGCTATTTTTGAAATAAAACTATTCTGAAAAGCAAGGGAGTCAAACAAGTAATTACAATCTATTTCCACCACTGTTTCAAAAGTATATTTTAATGCCAAAAAACGTTGAAAGAACAAAAATTAATTTAGTTCAAAGAAAGATTCACTCTTTTATTTTTCTTATTTGTAATTGTTATTATTTCTCAATTTGCTGAAGATAAATGAAAATTTCCTTATGGTCTGGAATCAGCACCATCACCAAGGAAAGCGGCCAGTCAGGTGAAGGAGGACATTGTTGGGTAAGCCTTTCAGGAAAGGTCCTCTCTGCCTTTCTTTCTCTTTTTCTGACTCTTGCCTGGAACGCAGATATGATGGCTGAAGCATCAACAGCCACAACAGGACTATGAAGCAAACTCCAGATGGAACCCAAACGAGGTGGAGCAGAAGGGGGGCAGAAACCCTGCTATCTGAGGAGGTTGAAGCTTCATCATGGCCAGGCAGTGCCCACCTCCAGCCCCCTGGACATTGGGCAAAGCTCTGTTCTGCTTTATTTAAGCTACCAGCATGTTTATTAGCTGCCTAGTGGTTCCTTGTAGATATAGCTTTGTGGAATCTTCCTTCTGTCCTCACTTTGCAGGCACTCCAAAAGTTAATCTATTTCTTCAACAAATATTATGTCCACAGGAGCTGGGCCAGGTCAGAGCTAGAATTTGTGACTGTCTGTACAGTAGTCCGTTCATATTACAGAGCCCCCTTGTTGAAGAGTTTATTTGGATATTGATCAGCCAACACCTTTTTCACAGTTCCCACCCACCACCCTATGTCTGTGCTGAGGCCATGGGCACCCAATCAAATTCCTCTCCCCGGAACAGCTACTGAGCTAAACACCTCATTGATTTCTGCCTCCACCAATGAGATGTGAGTATTAAAGGGGATTTCTTGTGGGGCTCCGGGAAGGCAAAACCGCACCCAGAGATCCTCTGGCCCTGGCCAGTCAGGCCACTTCTCTCTTAAGGTGACAGCTCCCTGGGGCAGCACGGGGCAGATGGGCATAGTAGTGGGATGAATGGTGCCCCCCCCCCAATCCATACCCACACCTTCGTCCCAAACCTGCAAATGGGGCCTTATTTGGAGAGAGAGGTTCTACAGATGTAAGTGACCTGAAGATTTTAGGAGGATTTTAGGGCTCATGCCCGATTACCTGCATGTGCCCCACATCCAACCACAGGGACTGGAGGGGCAGCCCCGGGAAGAGGCAGGTGAGGAGATGTGAACAGGAGACAGGAACCCCAGGGCCCCAGCAGCCAGCAGAGGCAGTAAGGACCCTCCTCTGGAGGCCCTGAGGGGAGCGCGGCTGGGGCACCTCAATCTTGGGCTCCTGGCTCCTGAGCCCCAGAGGATGACTTCCTGCTGTGCTCAGCCACCCGTCACCCTGGGGTGTCTGCTGTGACAGCAGGATACCAGCTCCCCCTTCTCACACCTCCCCACCGTGGTATATTCAGTTCAGTTCAGTCACTCAGTCGTGTCCTACTCTTCGTGACCCCAGGGACTGCAGCACACCAGGGCTCCCTGTCCATCACCCACTGCCGGAGTTTACTCAAACTCATGTCCATCAAGTCGGTGATGCCATCCAACCATCTCATCCTCTGTAGTCCCCTTCTCCTCCCGCCTTCAATCTTTCCCAACATCAGGGTCTTTTCCAATGCGTCAGCTCTTCACATCAGATGGCCAAAGTGTTGGAGCTTCAGCTTCAGCATCAGTCCTTCCAATGAATATGCAAGGTTGCTTTCCTTTAGGATCGACTGGCTTGATGTCCTTGTAGTCCAAGGAACTCTCAAGAGTCTTCTCCAACACCACAGTTAAAAAGCATCAGTTCTTCAGTGCTCAGCTATGTTCAGGGCCTCCCAAGCTGCCAGGCCCCGGTTCCCACACGTACTGCCCCCCTGCTCCCCACCTGGGGCTGTGCCCCAGAGACCAGAGGGGACAGGCAGTCCCCGGGCAGGGGTCCGGGCCCCCCAGGCAGAGGGGCTGCAGGCTGGGAAAACCCCGGGCTGTGGACTCCTGGTTGACTGCTCAGCTCCCCCTACCTGCCTCCCCCCAGCTCCGTCCCCCAGACGCCCTCTGGAACCACACCCCTGAGTGGCCATCCGATGTGTTTTCCCCAAACACAGACGCCCTCGAGGCTTCTTTCTGCAGCTCATTATTTTTCTCATGAAAAGTAATCAGTCTGAAACCCGATCCCCTTCCAGAGATGCAGGTCCTGCGGGCAGCGCATTCGCTCGCACCCACGCTGCACATAGATCTTTGAAAAGGTCGCGGGTCCAAAGTAACTGGGAAGTGGTCCTGAGGGAAGAAAGCGGCATTCTGATACTTTCCTGGAGCGCAGACACGGACAGCACCACGGAAGGCCAGCAAAGCCGCTTCACGCGGGGCTCCTTGGATTGAACTCATGGGGACCGCAGAGACCTGACGGCTGGGTACTCTGCCCACTGCCCAGTTCGTGGATGGAGCCCTGGAAGCCTCGGCCATGCCCGGCTCCATGCGGCCTGAACCGCTGTCACCGCCGCATGGAGCTCCTGCAACGGAGACCACGGGGTGCTGCGGACGGCCTGGGAGGTCCTGGCAGGGCCGTTCTCCGAATTCCCCGGAGATATGGACACAGGGTTGGGGGCACCGCGTCCAGGGAGCGGGTCTGTAAGACCCCTTGTGCTATCGCCACATCCAGACACAGGTGTGACTCGCACTTGGGAGAGGGAGGACTCGGCGTGGATGGACAGACAGACACAGCCCCGCGGCCCCCCTGCACCCCCAGACTCCCGGCCAGCCAGGCGGAGGCCGGGCTGCAGACGGGCAGCGAGGCATCCCCCGCGTGAGGTCTCTCTGAGCTGGAGCACTGAGGCCCTGTTTCCCGCAGATTGTTTTTTTTTTTTTTTTTTTCTTGATTAAAAACTGATTTTCTGCCCCACTCTCAGAATTGCTTTTTATTGCCTTTGGAGGAATAGAGGGAGAGGAATAAAAAAATCTACTGTAAATAATCTTCCTCGGGAAGGAGACTTGAAGAGAAGAAAACCTAATTTGTCTGATTTCTTTTTTCATAAAATAAGCGCGCGCTTAATGAAAGTGGTTTATGCTGCGTGTATATCACCTTTATGTTCTGAGGAAAACGTGGAGAAACCTTGGTTTTAAACCGTCCCTGGGACCCGCGCAGTGGGGAAGCAAGCCAGCACAGCCCCCAGGGACCCTCTTCCACACCAGGCATGGGTGCCCCCCACACCTGATGACCAAAAAGGCAGGTGGCACACGCTGTGTCACACGTTGGAGAAGGGCATGGCAATCCGCTCCAGCCTTCTTGCCTAGAGAGCCCCGTGGGTAGAGGGGCCTGGTCACCTACAGCCCGTGGGGTCACGGAGAGTTGGGCCCGACTGAACGACTAACCATAATAATAATAATACACTGCGTCCTGCCTTCTCGAGTCAGAACTGGAGAGTCTGCGCCATAACTGAGATCCGTGGATTAGACCAAGTGGGATCCCCGTTTACTATAAATCCTTTCTCTCAAAGGAAACTAACCGGTAGTAACGTCTCCAGGCCCTGCTCCGATGGGCCAACTGAGATGGGAGGTTGTTAAACAGGAGGCACAACAGATAGGGGCGCCCGGGGTGCGCCAGGAGATGCCGCCGGGGTGAGCCGGGAAATGCCGCCGGGGTGAGCCTGGAGATGCCGCCCGGGGTGAGCCGGGAGATGCAGCCGGGGTGTGCCGGGAGATGCCGCCTGGGGTGAGCCGGGAGATGCAGCCGGGGTGAGCCGGGAGATGCAGCCGGGGTGTGCCGGGAGATGCCAGCTCCTCGCCTAGGAGCCCGGCCGGAGGGAGGGGGCCACCCCTCCCCCAGAGGAGACCCCAGAGCAGGCAGAGCCCTTGTTGTCTGGGGGCAGCAGCTGAGCTGGGCTCAGGGGGCGGACTGTCTCCGCCGGGAGCCCTGGTACCCACAGACAGGACGTGGACGTGGAGGGTATGGGCAGGAGAAGAGGGCCCATAGCCACAAGGGCTGGGCGGGGACTGGACGCCCCCCAGGGCCATGCGGAGCACCCAGTAGCTACTCAGGGCTACACGCTCTGGCCTCACGATCTCTCGCCCCCAGACGGCGCTCCAATCCAGGGACGGGTGTGCAGGGGCGGCCCCACCAGAGCCCGGCCGGAGAGGGGCCCCGTGTGCTTCATCTGGCTCCGAGCTCATCGCTCCACCAGCCTGGCCCCGCAGATACGATGGGACAAGACCGCCCAGACAGAGGGACGCAGAGCCCTTCTCCCGCCGTGGCTGCCGAGCCTCGGAGAGCTGCAGGCACCCACAGGCCTAGGAACTGGCTCGGGGTGGCTGGGGGCGGGGGGGGGGGGGGGGGGGGGGGAGGGACTACCTTGCCCCACTCGGCTGGATGCAGCCGGACGCAGAGCGAGGCCTCCGCCCCCGTCCCTGCCCCCAGGAGGAGGGCGGCCTCGGGTCCTGAGGCTGCCAAGTGTGGTCAGTGCCCCCTGCGTACCGGCTCCCACGAGTGAACACCGACGGCCCCGGGTGAGGCGTGAGCGTGAGGACGACAGACCAGGCCGGAGTGGGGAGCTGCGCCCACGGCCCTCCCCCAGCCCTGCAGAGACACCGCCCCCGCCCACGGCCCCGCCCCAGCCCTGCAGAGACACACCCGCCCACGGCCCCGCCCCCAGCCCTGCAGGGACACCGCCCCCGCCCACGGCCCCGCCCCCAGCCCTGCAGGGACACCGCCCCCCGCCCACGGCCCCGCCCCCAGCCCTGCAGAGACACCGCCCCCGCCCACGGCCCCGCCCCCAGCCCTGCAGGGACACCGCCCCCGCCCACGGCCCCGCCCCCAGCCCTGCAGGGACACCGCCCCCGCCCACGGCCCCGCCCCCAGCCCTGCAGAGACACCGCCCCCCGCCCACGGCCCCGCCCCCAGCCCTGCAGAGACACCGCCCCCGCCCACGGCCCCGCCCCCAGCCCTGCAGGGACACCGCCCCCGCCCACGGCCCCGCCCCCAGCCCTGCAGGGACACCGCCCCCGCCCACGGCCCCGCCCCCAGCCCTGCAGGGACACCGCCCCCGCCCACGGCCCCGCCCCCAGCCCTGCAGAGACACCGCCCCCGCCCACGGCCCCGCCCCCAACCCTGCAGAGACACCGCCCCCGCCCACGGCCCCGCCCCCAGCCCTGCAGGGACACCGCCCCCGCCCACGGCCCCGCCCCCAGCCCTGCAGAGACTCCGCCCAGAGTCCCGCCCACACCCCCAAGTCGGAAGGGCGACCACCTACTTGAACTGAGACCCCCAGCAGCACCAACCACAGGCCCGCATGTCCTGCAGGGGCCACTGAACCGAGGCCTCTTTGGGTGAGCGGTCAGTACAGCGGTGAGTGCAGCGGCCACAGCATCGGGTCGGGGACACGGCCTCTGGAAAAGGCTTCCAGCAGCTGGACGACCCGGGCCATTGGTTGGTTTCCCCCTGTAGCTTGGGACCCACTTAGCATTTGGGAGAACAGAAGAGAGGCGTGGAGCGGGAAAGCCAGAGCCGGGGTGGGGGACAGAGAAGGGGGTGCTGAGAGCCCAGGGTGCTGCCATCTGCCCCCACCTGGCGACAACCCAGCAGAGGACCATGGCCAGAGCCACGACTCCCCAGAGGATGCTTCCGCCCGCCCCTCCACTCCAGCCTCCCCGGCCAGTGACTCAGGTCCAGGAAACAACTCCTCCTTCCGCCAAAAGAGGAGTGTGTCCGCCCCACGGCCCGGCTTGTCCCAGACGCTCCCAGTCGTCCCTGCCACGCTGCTCCTCGGGTTCTGAAGTCCAGCTCCATGGCCGGTTCCCGGGGTCACCACCCTCCTCCTTACACAGAGCTACTCACTACCTGGTTACCCTACCTGCTCTCTCGAGGGGACTGGTGATCCGAAGGCCAGCATCTAAGCCGAGAAACAAAGTGAGTCTCAGAACACAATCTCACTCTTACTACTTAATTGTAAGTGAAGTAAGGTGACCTCTTCTCTGCTGCCTTGAGTTAAGAGAGCCCCAGGGACCACCAGAAGCTCTTCTCCATTCGGGTTGGAGGGTTAGTTGGTTAAGGGGATCCAGTGACCCAGCAAAGCTGCACACTCAGAAGGAAACAGTCTCAGAGACAGTCTCGGGGGAGACTTTCTCGGGGGACAGAAGTCAGGGCTCTGCTGGCCGTGAGCATCAGACCACAGACTGGCTTCATCCTCGTGGACGGGTCACCCACAGGGGGCTGACTGGTCACCCACGGGGACTGGTCACCCACAAGGGACTTTGTCACCCACAGGGGGCTGACTGGTCACCCACGGGGACTGACTGGTCACCCACGGGGACTGGTCACCCACAAGGGACTTTGTCACCCACAGGGGACTGACTGGTCACCCACGGGGACTGGTCACCCACAAGGGACTTTGTCACCCACAGGGGGCTGACTGGTCACCCACGGGGACTGGTCACCCACAAGGGACTTTGTCACCCACAGGGGACTGACTGGTCACCCACGAGGACTGGTCACCCATGGTGGACTGATCACTCTCAGCGGGAGGTCATGGGCCTCATGGGCCCTACTCTCCTGCCTCCCCAGGGCCCTTCCCCACCCCAGACTGGCCGTGGAATCTACTCATTCCAGAGAGCACCTCCACACGTGACCACGTCCAGCAGACAGAGAGGCCCCCCTTTCTGACTGTCTCCTTCTGTCACCAAGAGCCCTGAGCAGACCTCCCTCCCCTGAGTGGCCAGCACGTGTCCCCCACTCACGCTGGTGGCCGGCAGCTTCTGAAGTGGCTCCCAGTGGTGCTTCCTCCAGGTTGCATGTCCCCCCGGGGTGTGGGCTGGACGGGTGACACGCAGGGCCTCTTCGTCGTGTTAGAGGTCGGGCAGGCTGTCAGGGTGACAGATCACTAAGGCAGCGCTTGGCCAATCACAGGGCAGGGACTTGGGATTGACCCTGGGGAAGGACAGTTGCATGCCCACGTGGGGGGTTCCCACAAGGGACGCAGTTAGGGAACTGGGAGGAGCCCTGGGAAGCACACTGCAGGGGGGTGACTGTGACCCCCTGAATCGTGCCTGCATCAGACCGTCGTCTGAGCGCTGACCTCTCCTCTGCAAACCAGTGGCATCTCCAGCCAGCACTGACCGTGCTCTGTGGAGTTCAGTGAGCCTGGGCCCTGGGCCGGGGTGGGGGGGGGGGGGGGAGGAGGGGTACATCGCTTCCTGGCAAGCAGGGAGGCTGTTTATCTCCTGTCCGACCCTGGCAGAGCCGTGATTTAATGCATTGTTGGTGATGATGCACTGTGATCAGTCTTTGCCACAAAGCACCACGGTTCCTGTTATTGGCTGGATCCTCCTAAAGCCTCGGAAATGCGGCAATGGATTAAACCGTGGAAAGTGGTCGAGTGACTTGGGTTCTTTTTCTCTGTCAGCTTGCTGGCAGACTCTACTGAAGAATATTTTTCCAATGAAGTGCTTATGAAAAACATTTCTGAGGACCATAAAATCAATTGAGTTTAGGAGAGAAAGCTATTGTTCCAGGAAACTTTGCTAGAAACTCAGAATAAAGGGAGGCAAGCAATAAGCAGAGGAAGGAGATGACGAGCCAGCAAAGGACTCTTTCAGCACCGTATCTGGACCTGCTGCGTGGTCATACACATGCGTGTCGGGAAGATGATACACGTGTGCTGCGTGGTCATACATGTGTGTGTCGGGAAGGTGATACACGTGTGCTGGGTGGTCATACATGTGTGTGTCGGGAAGGTTATACACATGTGCTGGGTGGTTACACACATGTGTGTTGGGAAGGTGATACACGTGTGCTGGGTGGTCATACATGTGTGTGTCGGGAAGGTTATACACATGTGCTGGGTGGTTACACACGTGTGTGTCGGGAAGGTGATACACATGTGCTGGGTGGTCATACATGTGTGTGTCGGGAAGGTGATACACGTGTGCTGGGTGGTTACACACGTGTGTGTCGGGAAGGTGATACACGTGTGCTGGGTGGTCATACACATGTGTGTCGGGAAGGTGATACACGTGTGCTGGGTGGTTACACACGTGTGTGTCGGGAAGGTGATACACGTGTGCTGGGTGGTCATACACGTGTGTGTCGGGAAGGTGATACACGTGTGCTGGGTGGTCATACATGTGTGTGTCGGGAAGGTTATACACATGTGCTGGGTGGTTACACACGTGTGTGTCGGGAAGGTGATACACGTGTGCTGGGTGGTCATACACATGTGTGTCGGGAAGGTGATACACGTGTGCTGGGTGGTTACACACGTGTGTGTCGGGAAGGTTATACACATGTGCTGGGTGGTTACACACGTGTGTGTCGGGAAGGTGATACACGTGTGCTGCGTGGTCATACATGTGTGTGTCGGGAAGGTGATACACGTGTGCTGCGTGGTCATACACGTGCATGTCGGGAAGGTGATACATGTGTGCTGGGTGGTCATACACATGCGTGTCGGGAAGGTGATACACGTGTGCTGGGTGGTTATACACATGTGTGTCGGGAAGGTGATACACGTGTGCTGCGTGGTCATACATGTGCATGTCAGGAATGGCCAGCATCACACCCCAACCAGCTTTCCTCTTTAATCAAATGGTCTTTTCAGGTGAAATATTAAACGAGTGTCAAAAGTCAGGGAGTCGTGCACAATGAGGGGGTCCCCAAGTTTCAGAAAAGTTAAGTCAAGGGCAAGGCTCATTCTTGGCCTCTCTCTCCCTAGAGCCTCCGGGCTGAGGCTCACCTTGACTGCGACCATCCAGGTGTGCCCATTTCCTTGTTGGAAAGCTGCTGTCACCACAGACATCCCAGGAGGGTTATCTGGGAAGCATGGCCCTAGGGGACCAAGACGGGGAACCCTGGAGTCCAGGAGGAAGGACCTGGCTGGGGCAGCCTGCTCTAAGCTGCTCTGCCCTCCTGCACCCAGGGACGCAGCAGCCCCTCCTGACGGGTTTCCGGTTAGGGGATTTGGCGTTCCAACAGGAAAAGGGTGTTCGCATCCCTGTTCTCACAACTGTTCGCCTCGGCGCCACTCCTGGGGGACCGAGACCCCCGCACCTCCCGCTTCTGTCCCCAGCCCCGCAAATGCCTGCCGCTGCCCCAACACACACCACAGAGAGCATCCAGGGCCACGTTGCTTTGATGAAAACCGCACCGTCCTTGCAGCAGGGCGGTGAGAACAGAAATCAACCAGCCTGTCTCTCAGGTGGTGGCAATGAAATTCATTTTGAGAAAGAGAAGCTCGTTTTCTCCATAGCTACCACAGAAGGGTATCCTGTAATATAAAGCAGGTTTCCTTTTATGGATCAGCACAGTATTCCAAGAGTTCACCTCAGCTCCGTTGTTCAGTCATGTCTGACTCTTTGCGACCCCATGGACTGCCGCACGCCAGGCTTCCCTGTCCAACACCAACTCCCAGAGTTTGCTCAAACTCATGTCCATTTGTAGATGGTAATGGACATTGTAAAGGTAGCAATGAGACTCTCAGGAGGCTGCAGCCCCGCGTGGCAGCGGGATGTCCCTGCATGGCCCCCACGCCCCGGGAAGCTGATGGGGCCGCACGAGACCTGCTGAGACCTGCAGCCAGCCTGCGCCCCGCCCCCCACCCTGAACCTGGTGATACGGTCCTGGGTGGTGGCCGAGGGACAGCGCTTGTCTGCCGAAGCAGCCAGGACTCCAGCGGGAGCCGATGCCCCCAGGACCAGGACAGGAGGCACGAGACAAGCCCAGAACCCGCCGCTGTGCCCGAAAGCAGGGAACCCTCCACCACTGCTGCCCCGGGAGGAGGCTCCCGCAGCCAAAACCGGGCAGTTTAAGTCCCAAGAAAGCTGGTGCCAGTGGTAGAGAACCCGCCTGCCAGCACAGGAGACATTAGACAGGCGGGTTCGACCCCTGGGTCGGGAAGGTCCCCTGGAGGAGGAAGTGGCAACCCACTCCAGTCTTCTTGCCTGGGGAATCCCATGGACAGAGGTGCCCGGCGGGCTACAGTCTATGTGGCCGCAGAGAGTCTGACAGGACTGCAGTGACTTAGCACCCTAGCACCAGAGATACTGAAATAGTTACAGCCCTGAATGCGCTTCAACGCCAACGGGCTGGGGCCAGTGGGTCAGACTGGCCGTGAGTGAGGCTTGGAGCGAATTTACATAAAAACTGATCGGTCAACACCTGCGTCTTCTCTCCAGTCTGTGATCCTCTTTATCTTCGTAACCACATGCAGTTTTCCATAAGAGGTGGTTTTACAATGTGGAGCTGGGACTAGGGGGACCCAGTGCCTTTGCGGTCCCAGCGTGCATGTTCTGTGTTGTTTCAAAGGATGGGCCAAGCCGACCGCCCTGCCCACCAGGGGTCACTGCTGTCTCCCCACCAGAGGGGCAGGCGCGGCCAGCCATATCCACCCTGAGGGTCTGGGGTGGAGGGGGCTGCTGGAGAGCCCCCTGCACTCAGGGGCAGGGTCCCTGAGGCCCCGTGGGAGCAGGAATGGGTGTGGCTTGGCATGGCTCCCTCAGAGGGCAGGCAGTGACCCCAGGCCATCATGCAGCCATACAAGCCCACTCCCTGGCCTCTAACCTACGGAGGCTCTGCCAGCGCCGGCAAGGGGCCCCCACAAGGTCAGTCCACTGTTAACCAGAGGCCAGACAGGAGGAGGCGCCCTGGACAAGGGAGGCATCGCTGGTGAGGGCTGAGACTCGAGCCCCCCACAGCCAGCGTGGTAGAATTCCTCTGCAGACAGCCAGCCACCAGGAGCGGCCGGGCCCAACCAGTGCGGCCTGCGGTCGGCACCAGGATCACCGGGGAGCCTACGCTTTGGGGGGGGGCGATGGGAGGCATCTAACAGAGTTGTAACCCTCGGTCAGAGGCAGGCTGCAAAATGGCAACATCAGACCTGGAAAGCAAATCAGCAGTGAACACACACAACGGGGAAACGAGATCCCGGGGCAGTGAGGCGGGAAGATGGGTATTGATTTCCTGTTGAGCGCAGCCTTGCAGCAGCCGCGGCCCATAGAGAGACGCCGCCCCGCCATCCACAGGACGCCTGCCTCGCCGTTGGGACCCACGCTTGAGCCGCCTTGCCAGGAGTCGGAGAAGCCCTGGAAACCGCGATCGGACTGGACACAGATGGTCTGTTTCTGGGGTTCCCGTGAAAGCACCCCCTCCTGCGTAACCTACCTGCTGTCCTCATGGTGTTTGGCTGTGTGCTAACCCTGTCCTCCATGAGCTCCTCTGGGCCCGGGCAACTGCAATCCCAGAGTCGCCTAAAATGTAGAAACTAACAGATAGATGGTTTTTTAAAGTTCTAGTCCATAGAAGATTTCTCAAAGTTCAGGATCTTTCAGACCACTCGGCCCAACATCCAGTCCAGGAAAAAAAAAACTGTAAGAACTAAAGGAAATCCCAAACTCCATGGATACATGGCAAAATCCTACTGCAGGGCACAGAGAACTACAGTTAGTATCCTGTGATCGACCATCATGGGAAGAATGCGGAAAGGAGTGCATATGTAAGTAGAACTGGATCACTTTGCTACACAGCGGAAGTAGCACATTATAAATTAACTGTACTTCAAATAAATAAAACTAGGGGGAGAAAAGAGAGAGAAAACCAGTTACCTTTTCCCAGTGACCATGAAGACCAGGGGACCCAAAATGACAAGTCTCTTCTGCCAGCTGCTGACCCACACTGATGGTCAGAGAGGCCTGGCACTTGTTTCCAGAGCATCCATTCTTTTTATTCACATATGTACTTGGCTGAGACAGATCTTCATGGCTGCATGTCCATAGAGTCGGTGATGCCATCCAACCATCTCGTCCTCTGTCGTCCCCTTCTCCTCCTGCCTTCAATCTTTCCCAGCATCAGGGTCTTTTCCAATGAGTCAGCTCTTCGCATCAGGTGGCCAAAGTATTAGAGTTTCAGCTTCAGCATCAGTCCCTCCAATTAATATTCAGGACATATTTTCCTGAATACAAGGACTGATTTCCTTTATGAGTGACTGGTTGGATCTCCTTGCAGTCCAAGGGACTCTCAAGAGTCTTCTCCAACACCACAGTTCAAAAGCATCAACTCTTCGGTGCTCAGCTTTCTTTATAGTCCAACTCTCACACTGATATGTGACCAATGGAAAAACCATAGCTTTGATATTATGAACCTTTACCAGCAAAGTATGTCTCTTTTTTAATATGCTGTCTAGGTTGGTCATAGCTTTTCTTCCAAGGAGCAAGTGTCTTTTAATTTCATGGCTGCAGTCACCATCTGCAGTGATTTTGGAGCCCAAAAAAATAAAGTCTGTCCCTGTTTCCATTGTTGCCCCATCTATTTGCCATGAAGTGATGGGACCGGATGCCATGATCTTCGTTTTTTGAATGTTGAGTTTTAAGCCAGCTTTTTCACTCTCCTCTTTCACTTTTATCAAGAGGCTCTTTAGTTCTTCTTTACTTTCTGAAACAAGGGTGGTGTCATCTGCATGTCTGAGGATATTGATATTTCTCCTGTCAATCTTGATTCCAGCTTGTGCTTCATCCAGCCTGGCATTTCCATGATGTACTCTGCATGTAAGTGAAATAAGCAGGGTGACAATGTACACCCTTGATGTACTCCTTTCCCAGTTTGGAACCAGTCTATTGTCTCATGTCCAGGCACCAAGAGTCAGGGTTATCACCAGGTCAGAGGAGGGTGGGGGCCTGGGACTCCAAGATCTGTGCAAAGGTCCCCCGAAGCCCTCCAGGGACATGGACATGGCTCAGACGTCCTCCCTTACGCGGCCCCTCCCCGACCAGGCACCCATGGGCGGGACAGGAGTCCAGCCAGGCCATGAGCCTGCTGCTCTGGGGCCAGGGCCCCGGGCAGAACTTCACCATTCAGAGCCCCTGCAGCTTGTCACAAGAGGTTAGGCAGCCTGGAATGCAACACCGCTGGTGACTTCATCTCTGACACTCCCCTAATGATGGATCGTCCTGAAGACAGGATGCTGGGCAGCCAGAAAGGGACAGCTGAGCTGTGCCCATCAGCCAAGACAGGGAGTCCCTGGCGGTGGACGCTGCAGCGGCCTGAGTCATGCTGAGCAGAGAGCAGGCCTGAGGCTGGGAATGGGCCCTTCACCCCAGGCCTCTGGCCACACGGGCTCCAGAGAAACCTCAGAAGACGAGGCCTGTGTCCACGGAGCTTATTTCACATGCAACGGCAGCGGGGCTTTCAACTGTGGTGGCTGCACCTCCTGGAAAGCGGGACTGAAGGAGCAGGGTGTCTGGAGAGGAAGCAGCCCACCTCCCCCGGCCAGGGCAAGCTTGGAGGGATGACGAGGACGCGGCTCCCGTCAAAGAGAAGAAGGCAGTGACCCGCCTCACACCACATCACGGCCACACACTCCAGACGGACCAACGGCCCCAACGTGAACACCGGGATCATAAAAGCGGAAGAAGGCTAACGGGAAACACGACTGTGAAACATGAAAATCTGGTAAATGAATAAATGGCAAGGGTCAACATAGACTATTCCTGTCGACAAAAGACAAGAGGCAATATCAAATAGTATTTAATGTTAATAAAGTGTTTATTGAACAATATGTAATAGATTAAATATACAAAATAAACATTATTTAATAATAGCTCTATTTACTAATAATTTTGTAAGTTAACAAAAGCTATGGTTTTTCCAGTGGTCATGTATGCTTGTGAGAGTTAGACTGTAAAGAAAGTTGAGCGCTGAAGAATTGATGCTTTCGAACTGTGGTGTTGGAGAAGACTCTTGAGAGTCCCCTGGACTGCAAGGAGATCTAACCAGTTCATCCTAAAGGAAAGCAGTCCTGAATATTCATTGGAAGAACTGCTGCTGAAACTGAAGCTACAATACTATGGCCACCTGATGCAAAGAACTGACTCATTGGAAAAGACCCTGATGCCGGGGAAGACTGAAGGCAGCAGAAGAAGGGGACGACAGAGGACGAGATGGTTGGATGACATCACCGACTCGATGGACGTGAATATTAGCAAACTCCGGGAGACAGGAGAGGACAGAGGAGCCTGGCGTGCTATATATAGTCCATGAGGTCACATAGAGTTGGTCACGATGAGCGACTGAACAAGATAAAAAATACTTATATCCTTTACACTTCGGCTTCCAGGGGATCAGCCTCGAATTTCTGCTCTTTGGGTATTTGGGCTGCTGGTTTAAAATGTTGTTTCATCATTGATTGTTCTTCTATAAGCAATCCAGGGCGGTCGGAACAGCCCTCTGTCCCCCAGTCCTGACGTCCTTGTAACGAGCGGTCAGCACCGTGGCAGGTCCTCCCCTGGGTTCCACTCCAGACCTCCGTCGCGGCAGCTCCCAACAGTGGGGACACTCGGGCAGCCCGAGGCAGAGGTCCCGGCCGTGGAGTCCAGTCCAGACAGTCCATTTCCCGGTGGAAGGACAGGAGGCCTGGAAATGTTCCCCAGCAGAAGCCTTTCTAAGTTAAGAAACTTTTATGAAAACACGTGATTTTTCGTGACTGTGAAAGTGCGGATGCGGTGAGTGATTTTGATTTTGTCTTTAAAGGCATCATATGTATTTTGCCTTCACTTTGCATCTCCCCTTTAAGGTGACACTTCTGCTTTCCTGAAATGAAAATTATGATATGTAAGTACATAATAATCTGCAATTACCATTTCATAATTATATCTTACAATTATAGTACAATCACATAATGTACAACTATGTGATAACATCATTAATCTGACTTGCAAAACGGTGAGCATGTCCCACAGACAGGACAGGCGGGTTGCCGGTGGAAACAGCCCCAGCAAGCCGCTGGCTACGGACGGTGGTGGGCTCTGGCTCCCGCAGCCTGTCTGCCAGAGCACGGACTCACATGCGGGAGCCTCACCTCTGAGCGGCTGCCGTCACCACGCATGCATGGCTCCCAGCCTCTGCGCTGCTGTGACACAGGTCCCCTCTGCTTACATCTCATGGCCAGAGGCAGTCAGAGGCTCACTCCCGACCCAAGGTGGCCGGGACATGCCATCCTGCACTGTGGGCAGCCGCCAACTCGGCAGGCAGCACTGCCCACCACCACTCCGCTCCGCAGAGCACGGTGCCCACAAGACGGCCAAGACGGAGCGGTCAGGGGGCCAGAGCCATGCAGCGAAGTCACGCCTGTGGTCCAGTCCTGCCTGGACAAGCGTCACCGCGTCCTCAGAACGAGCAGAGACGGGGCCCGCCACCTCTCAGCTGTGCCGTCAGGGGTCCACGCTGGGATCACCTGGGAGGGCCGGGTCCAACGGCAGGAGCCCCCGTGGAATCCTCAGATGCCCCAAAGCCCTCACCAGAGCTCCTGGATCAGATGGGCTGCCCGACTGGGGCAGAGGGGCGGAAGGAGCACAGAGCAAGGCCGGTCCCCGAGCCCCGCAGACGGGCCAGCCCCCCGGGGACCACCGCCAACCAAGCCAGCTGAGCCTGCAGCCACGTGGTGATGTGGGGGCGGTAACCAGCCGTGGGGAAGGAGGGTCCCCACTCCAGGGATACCCTGAGGCCCGGAAGGGCCCGTCAGGGCACCCCGTGTCCCCCAAACCCACAAGGGCCCCTCTCAGCTGGAAACAGGGTGACCGCACACGGAAGTAAACACAAGGTCGGCAGGGCGGGCCCCGGTCCGGTGTGACCTGTGTCCTTATGAAGGGACACGTGGACACAGACAGACATGCATGGGGAGACGGCTCTGTGGCCGCAGCCGCAGGGTCCTGGAGAGGGGCCAGCCCGCGGGGAGGACGCACGCCGGGCTTGGTCCCGGACCGCCGCCTCTGGAGCCGTGAGAGAGGACACGGCTGGGGGTGAGGCCGCCCGCTTATGCAGTCCCAGGCCCTGCGTCCCTCCCCAGGGCAGCCCTGGACCCGCGTGGAGTCGGGTCCGATCAGAGAGTGGCCCACGTGTGACCCAGGGTCCTGGTCACGTCCGCTCCAGAGCGTCTGGGTCCCTGGTAAAAAGAGCGCCTCCTGCTCACTTTCAAACAGAAAATGAAAAGGTTGCTAAACGTATAAGTAATTTTAACTGAGTCATTGATCTGGATACTTTTAAAGTAAAACAGTAAGTATTTCTGCGGCCCTTTGAAGTCAGCCCCGGCTCTTCGCCTCCCTCGGGTTATTTTACAGCCATTAAGAATGTGTTCCTTTTATCTGGGGCCTTCAATTAATTGGATTCCAAAAAATACTCTGAAATGACTTTTTTTCGTATAAAAACCAGCTAAGTCCTGGAGGACGTTCCCCGATGATTTACTGCCACAGTAATTGAAAGCCAGCAGTTACACTGGTCACCTCTGGGGAGCCACCAGCTACACTGGGGTCTGACGAGGGATCTGCAGTGTTCCCCGGACGCGGCGGGGATGGGGGGGACCGCCTTCGGACGGCGGCACGCCTCCCGAGTCACCCCAGACGGGGCCACACCGGCTTTCCCAGGACCGGGACATGCTAGGAGGTGTGCACGCTCCTCCACCACAGACCTGCTGAGCACAGAGCGCCCTGGGGCCTGGGGTGCAGCTCCCACAGACCGCTGGACCCCGAACCCCTCTGGGAGGGAGGGGAGAGGCGGGGGCACCCGGGCAGCAGGTGGGGGCCACGGTGCCATGCCCCCTCCCTGCACCCACTCCGCATCTACCTGCTAACCTGTGTGCAGGCCACCAGGGACCAGGCCGCCTTCTGCCTGAGCAAGTATTCTGCATGGAGGCTGCAGAGGGTGGCCCAGGGGGATGGGGGGCCCTGGCTGTCCTTCCATCCAAGGAGCACACTCCTTCTTGGGGCAAATTCTAGGCAGATGCCCGGGGAGGCTCCTCGCTGAAGGGTCTCACCCCTGTACTGTTTGGGGAGGTCCCCTACACGAACACAAGCTCACCCACGAGGGTTAGGTTTCCATTTCTTTCCACACTGCTTTCTTTCCTCTTTTCCATGTGAAGGGCTTGAGAACAATATCCAAATTCCAGGGCAAAGGTGCATACTGTTAGTCTCCTCTAAGATTTACAGTAACGTCCTCTCCTTGGACATCCGTTCCAGGCCAGGGCATCAGCGAGTCAAGGCTGGGCCTGAGAACACGTCGCGTGTAAGCACACCAAGCACAGACGTGGTGTGGGTTGCTGGCTTTTCACTGCTCACGGGAGAAATCGCCCTGAAACCCGCTGACGCACCTCGGCGTTACAGACACACGCGTTCCAAGGTAGGGAGAAAACAGAACACGCGTGCCCGCCTCTGCTGCCGCGGTGTCCTTCCCACCGCGAGAGAAAGGGAGGTGAGACGCTGGCACGACGCTCCAGGCCCGCCCGGCCCCTCGAGGTCCCCCCGTGCAGGGGCCAGGCCACAGGTCCCCGGCCTAATCCGGACACCATGCTGCTCTGAAACAAGGAAACCCTCTCACACTGTGCTGGAAGCCGTCCGGAGCTGGGAGCTGAACCTCAAGGAAGCGAGAGAGGTTGCCCTGCAGCTCCCTGGCCCGAGGAAACAGGCTCCCCAGAGGACCCTTTGCAAAGATGAAGGAGGCTGCTTGCTGCGGCCCTGGGACCTGGGTCCCACTAAACAGCTCAGTGGGGCCAGGGAGCATGACGGAGGCCTGGCCCCTTCCAAGAACAGCAGCATCCCTGGGACACCCGGGCCCAGGAGTCTCTCTGCAGCTGTCCTCACTCAGGACCAGTCCCTTCAGCATCCTCTCAGGGCCGGGTGAGAGCCTCTTGTCCTTCCTGCGTCCTCGGGGAGCAGGGCACCGTGGACGCCCGGACCCCTGGGCTACGGCAGGCACCGGGGGCAGTGTGGGAGCTGGCCTCATCAGCGCCAGCTCGGGCTCTCAACCCCCAAATGCCTCTGCAAGTCACAGCAAGGTTCAGGCGAGGGGGAGGATACAGGCAGGGCCAAGCCCTGGGGGCACGGAGACTTTTGTTTCAGATTGCACTCTGGCTCTGCCAACAGGAAAAACAAAAGAGGAATTGAAAGGTGCTCCTTGGGGAGCCAGGACTGACCAGAGGTGGGGGCACAGCAGCAGGCAGCTCGTGCCAGGCGTTGGCGGGGGGAGGGTGGGTGGACTGCGGCCCTCCCAAGGAGTCCAGGCTGCCTGCTCACTTTCCAGAAGGACCACTCCAATGCCGAAGAGATACCTTGCCAGCTAGGGCTGTTTCATCATTTCCTCAGAGCCAGGAGGGCCTGGCAGTGTGGCAGGAGGGCTGGGGCAGCTCCCTGCCCAAGCTCAGGGGCTAGGGGACAGAGGGTGGCCACTGAGGCTTCCGGCCCTCGGTCAGGGGCCAGAGCCAGGTCAGAGCTGACAGCATCCAGATGACGGTCTCTGGGCGAGTCCAGGGAAGGGAGGCCCTCACTCCCAAGGAATGGCTCCCCATGGTGCCACCTCCAGACACCTGGAGGGGTCAGGGCTACAGGAACCCCGCAGGAACAGAGCCTCTCCGGCTGCCCAGCTCCCCAACGCACCGGCGTGTTGTTGCTAAAGGGGCCCTGGTGAATGTGAATTGAGTTTATCACCCAATCAAGGTCGTAAACACAAGCCTGCCTTGCTCATCTTCAGCTATGAAAAGAATCTTAGTCCAGGTAAGCTCTCTGTCTCTCGGAGAGGTGGCGGCCTGTCTTGCTGGCCCAGGGCGCAGCCCAGAGCATCCAGCACGGCAGGAGGGAGGGGCCAAAGAAAGAGAGGAGCTGCAGGCAAACCCCGCCCATCCCCAGGGTGCAACTCGCTGCCCCCCATCTCTTGCCCGCTGGACACCCCCTCCCGGAACACTTCCATCAGCCCAGGGCAGAGGGACAGGGAGGTGCCCACAGGGAGGCAGCCTGGAGGAGGCCCAGCCTCCTGTTACAGAGCAGGACCAGAGGCCAGAGCTGATCCCCTGCCCCCACAGAAGCCACTGGAAGCACCAGGGCCAGGAAGCCGGGGGTGTGGGGGCCACTGGCCCCCTCCTCTCCCAGAGGAAGCCCTGCCGGCCCAGTGCAACAACCCTGGACACAAAGTCGCCCCAGCCTGGAGCACCACCCTCCACCAGTGAAGCCTGGCAAACACTCGTGGCCTTTACAACTGCTGCAGAGAAGGGGTGGGCTGGCAGCAAGTAACTTTTTTCAGGCATTCTCCAAGTCAGCAAGCCTCAACCGTCACTGGCTGGCCAGGAATCACAGCAGAAACAAGTTCAGGGTTCTCTGAAGTGGAAGTGAGGAGGATCTGGGAGGACGCCAGGGCAGGGGGTTTGGGGTGGGCTGAGGGAGGGTCAGGGGTCAGGGAAGCCGGGACCTGGGCCCACCACACCGGCCTGCCCTCCCAGCCGCAGGGGGCAGAAGCCACAGACTGTCCACACGGAAATGTGCTCCAAGGCCAGAGGCCCAGGCTGGCAGGGCTCCGGAAGGCCTGATAAAGCCCTCCGGGCGGGAGGCCTGGTCCTGGGCAGGTCACAGGTTCACTGGCCCCCAAGCAGTCCCTGTCGCCTGGATGCACCCAGATCCACCTGCCCAAGACCCCTGCCCACAGCCTGGCTCCCGCCCAGCCCAGGGCCCGCGCTGCCCTGCGAGTCCCACCCGGGGGCCTAGCAGGGACATAGGGGGAAAGTGGGCCCCCCAGGGTGAAGGGGCAGCGTCGGGGGAGGGGCGACAGACAGGCCCCTGAGCCAGGACCCCAGCCCCCTCCAAGGAGTACTCGGCCTTCAGCACCCAGGCGCTCCCTTGGATCCCCAGCGCCGGGATACTAAGGCCAAGAGAGGACTGGGGAGTGTGGACTGGCGAGAGAGGGGCCGGGTGGAGGGGGGAGACCCTGGGGTCCTTTCCCCCAAGCGGCAAAGCCTGGCTCGGGGAGGGCCCTCTGAAGGCCCGCGAGGACCCCGAGGCCTCCTCGAGCGCTTGACCCGATCGAGGCTCTCCTTTTCCGGCCGGAGGGTCCTCTCAAGCCGGGGCGCTCCCGCCCCCCACCCCGCCACCGGCCGGGGGCGCCCCTCATCCCGGCCCCCGCCCCCTGCGCCCCCCGCGAGTCCCGGTCGCCCCGCGCCCGCCGGGCGGAGGGGAAAAGTCGGCGAGCGTGCGGCGCCCGCGGGGGAAAGCGTTAATGGGCGGCCGGGTGGGAGCCGCGCGCTCGCTCGCCCACGTCACGCCGGTGCGGGCTCGGCTGACGACCGCGGCGCCTGGGGACGCCAGCGCGCTCGGCTCGCTCGCCAGGTGCTCCGCCTGGAAATGTCTCCATTAGTTGTCGCCCGCTCCCCGCCGGAGCGCGCGCGCCGAGCGGCCGCGCGGAGCCCTCGCGGGCGGCCGGCAGTGGCCCGGCGCCACCGCAGGTAGGCGAGGTCCCCGCGCCCGCCCCCGCCCCGGGGCTCCGAGACCCCTCCCCCCAGCCGGGGAGGCGGAGGCTCCGCGCGGCCGCCGAGGGGCGCGGGCGGCGGCGGCGGCGGCGACTCCCCGGTGCGTCCCGGGCTGCGCGCTGCTCTCCGCGGCCCCGGCGCCCGAGCGGCGCGGGCGGGCGCGTCCCCGGCGCAGGTAGGGAGTGGGCCCGGCCGCGCAAACTTTGCGAGGATCGCTCCTGCGCTGGGGGCGCAAAGTTTGCTGCCCACCGGTGGGGTCTCTGGAGGCGGCCGCGTCGGCCGCAAGTGGAGAGAAAACGGGGGCGGGGGCGGCTTGGAGCACGGGGGCCTCGCGGAGCCGAGGGTCTGCGCTGGGACGCCCGGCTGCCAGCCTTCCCGGCTCGGGCGGCGCCCTGGGAGCCAGCGGCGGGGCCGCGGTGGGAAAGCGGGAGGGAACGGGCCGGAGTGCCGGGCGTTTCGCGAGGAGGACTCATCCCGCGCGCCTGCAGCTCGCCCCGGGCTTCGGGCTTCGCGGGAGACCCCAGAGGAGCGGCTGTGAAAGAGCGACCCGCCAGGCTCGGGGTTCGCGAGTGGGGCTTCGGGACACCTAGAACGCCAGAACCCCACACACCGCCGGGTGTCCACGAGCGGTGGGCGGCACGCGCGCCCCCAGGGCTGGGCCCGGCGCCTGAGAGAGGAAGGCCCTACCCTGGGCTGCGAGCCCCCGCCCCAGCCTCCCGGCTCGGGTCAACTTCTCAGGGCTGGAGCGGACCCCTCACCCCCGCGCCGCGCCCGCGCGACTCTCGGGGCAGGGGAACGGAGGCCTCCGGGGACGACTCTGGGGACCGGTCAGACCTCGGGGGCTCAGCTGGTCTCAGGGGTGAAACCCTGCCGAGAGCAGAGAAGGATCAGGACCCGGCCTCTCTCCCCAGGGCCCCCCGTGGTTCCGACGGCCGACAGCACCCCTGGGCAACAAGGGAGCGCCAAGGACCTCTAGGATTGGGGGCTAATCGTCCTCAGGGCGCCCCCCAGCCCCGGCTCCCTTGGAATTCAGCAGGCCCGTGGGGGCTTCTGACCAAAGTCGAGGTGCTGCCTTGTCCGTGGGGAAGCGCTTGGCTTCTCCTGCCCGCGGGCGTGTTTAGAACCGGGGGTCCCTCGAGGAAGTGGGCTCAGGAAGCCGAGTCTATGCAGACAAGTTTAGCTTGATGGTGCCTGAGATTCTGACACTAGGTCTGTCCCGCTCTCGGAGAGAGATCCGGGGACTCAGCTCAAGCCTGGGCCTTTCAGGAAAGCACGCCGGAGAGTTATTCCTGCCTTAACTAGGGGACAAAGATGGCCCAGAAAGCACTGGGTTCCGGCAGACGGATCTTGACCGAGGCACAGGTTAGCAGCAGGGTGTTAGGGTGTGCCCGCGAGTGGAGACGGTGGGGGTAACCTGGCCTCCAGGGAGCTTAGCAGGGGCTGTGTGGGCGGCCCGCAAGGCCGGGAGATTCCTCCCGCAGCCCCAAGCTTCCCCAAACTGGGGGGCAGGCGGCCCCTCACACGGCCAGTCTGGCCTGGGCCAGCGCCAAGGATCGCGGTCAGAGGCCTAGGAAAGCGCCCCGGGCGAGTGGGGTTTCAGGGTCGGGGAAAGAAGACGGCTGGCGAGACCAGGGCGGGCGGGACTGCGAGTGTCTGTCCGCGCGCTCAGGCTGGAAAGGAAAACAGGAGAACTAGCGGCGAGGGTCAAGAGAGCCCCTGAAACCCCTCCCCCAGAGCCGCGCGGCCGGCTGCGCCCACCGCGCGCCGAGGGTGTGCAGGTCTGCTAAAATGAATGGTGCGTGTTCAGGGGCGCCGTTTCCCGGGAGAAGCGGCCGAGTCTCCGGGGAGGAAATGGGCGCGGCCTGGAGGCGGCGAGCCGTGGCCCCGAGGCGCTGGCCGCTGGGACCTGCGCGGTGGCTTCCTCCCCTGCGGCTGAGCGCTTACAATCGCCTGGCGGCGGTGGGGCCCGGCCAAGGGAAAGAAGCGAGGAAAGGATGCAGACGCCTTCCTCCAGTGAAGACGGCCGCTCTCTGAGCCCTCGGCCACCCCAGCTCGGGCGCCCTCCCCTCCCCCATCACCCTGGAAGAGAGAGTTGTTTGTAAACAATAAATAATGGAAAGTAGGAGGATGTTTCCTAAAAGCCTCAGCCGAGCAGGAAAACCGGGAGGAGAGGGGAGGAGGGCAGAGTGGGGGAGGGGAGGCGCAGCGGCGCAGGAGGGAGAGAGATGGAGAGATTCATTTCTGCCGAGAAGCCCCGGTGGCTACTTTCTTATTATTTACAGGAAGGTGATATTAGCAATTCAGGTGAGAAAGAAAGAAACGCGGCCGCCATGAAATCAATACAGAATTCAAAAACAATTATTAATGTCATTTGACTCCTGTTTTTTATATATCTCTTCCGGCTACAGAAGCTAAACTGTCTGAATAATTTGCATGGAGCGGCTATTCATTATTTCCGAGGATTTTCCTTGGCGGGCCGCTCGGACGTGGCCGGCTGCGGTCCAGCGCGATCGGAGAACTCGTACTTTTCATCTGTAAATTAAAGCAATTACGCAGCAGATATTATAGGATGCGTACTGTGGTCTCCAGATAGTCATCAATCACCTTGAACCAAGCTGTCAGAGCGGGCAGATTTCGTTTCTGGGAGGCAGGTTTGCAGCTGGGGAGAGGGCGAGAACGTCATCATTAATTAGAGGGTGACCCTGGGGCGATTCACAGGTCTGAACCCAGGGATCATTCCCAGCAAGTCTGCACAGCGCCGCCGCGAACGGCTCCCTCCCGGCGGCCGCGGGAGGCCCGGCCCGGCGGGAGCGGCAGGGGCGAGCCCGGGCCCCGCAGGGTGGCTGCGCCGAAGGCTGGCCTGGGTTCCGGGTGGCCCAGGAGTCCCCTTGCCGCCTGGGCGCCGGACTCCCGCAGGGTCCCAGGCCGGGGATTGGCTGGGGAAGCGCTGCGGTGTGCCCGCCACCGCTCCTTGCGCCCCGGGCAGGGAAGGGCGCTCCAGCCTGGCGCCCCGCGTCCCCTCCCCGGTGTCTAGGCCCGAAGGTGGCCGGGAGGAGCGAGCGCAGCGCGAGGGGCCCCGGAGCCGAGTCGGAAAACCTGCTCCTCGGAGCGCGCCGGGCTGTCTGGCAGTCCCGAGTTCAGCCGCGAGGGGCAGGGGGAAGCCGGGGGAGGGCGGCCCGCGGAGCGGGCGGGGGCGAGCAAAGGGAGGGCCGGTGCGCCGAGCGGGAACGGACTGGACGAGGAGGGGCTGGCTCCCCCGGGGCCCGGCCGCCGGCAGCGGCAAAGCCTCTGGAGCCACCGAGCCCCGGGGCGGCGGGCTGCGAGGAGGGCCCAGGCCCACACACTCAGGGCACTCTGTCCTCCAGCTGCAGACGGTGCGCCGTGGCCGCGCGGGTGCTGGAACTGCGGCCCGCTGTGGGGTTCGAACTGCTGGGAGGCTTCGCCCAGGCCCCATTAAACAATAGTCGCGGCGCGCCGCCCTCCGCCGCCGTGCGCCGGCCCGCGGAGCTGCCTGCCTGCCTGCCTGCCTGCCTGCCTTCCACCTCGAGGGGCGCGCGGGGCCCAGGCCGGCCGGCTGCGCCAGCGCCGGGCTAATTTTAACTGTTGATTACGTCTCCCGCGAAGCCTCACTCGCACACCCCTCGTCCGTCTCATTTGTAATTGAGACTAATGATTACAGTGGGGCGGGAAGGAGCAGCTGCTCATTAATTAATTTCTAATTAAAAGTCCTCCCGTCCTCGGTGACTAAGGAGAAACTCAGTGCGTCGGGGCGATGTTGACTGCTCCTCGGAGGAAATTCATTTGTTCCGGCCGTTCGCCCTCCGCCCCGGGCGGCATGGCCGCGTGTCCCCGCCCCGCCCGTTCGGGCCGGGGCCGAGTGACCCCCGCGTCTGTGGCCGGGCCGGGCTGCGCGGCGTGGGGCTGACGTCAGAGCCTCCGCCGCTTAAAGCCGCGCACCGCTGACTTGACGGATTCGCACGACTCTTTTTTTCCCTTTTTTGTAAAATATGTATTTGTGTCGCCGCTGCGAGGCCGGTCGGTCCCAGTGTCCCCTCCAGGCTCCGGACTGTGAAGCTGAGAGGATCGCCGCGGCTCACTTTCCTCTCCACTTAGAAAAGTTTACCGAGCTTGTGGCTGAATTAACCAGCTCTTCTGCTTCGCCCTCCCAGTGTCTAGAAGCCCGCGGCCCCCGAGCAGTGGCCGCGCCGCGCCGGCCCCCTCGCTCAGGACCCTGCCGGCCCCGCCCGCCGGCCCCGGGCCCGCCATGTCCTACCCGCAGTTTGGGTACCCCTACTCCTCGGCACCCCAGGTAAGGGGGCCCCGCTAGACCAGCCACTGGCTGTCACCTCCCAGCGAGCGGGGCCTGTGCCGCGCACCCCTCGCGACCCACCCTGGGGCGGGCAGAGGCCGGAGGAACCCCGATTGGCAGGGCCCCCATTTCCCGCTTTTGTTTGTCCCCCACCCCTTCCCGGGCTCTGAGACTGTGCCCCGGGGAGCCTGGGGACCCAGGAGAGGTGGCACCCGAGGGCGTGCGCGCTGAGGCCTTGGAAACTCCCCGGGGCGGGGGGCGGGTGTGAACATTCCGGCCGGGAGGCGCTGGGCCCCACGTGGCTGGAGGAGGAAACAGGGCGCACCTGCGTCCTGGAAAGGGGCGCGCAGACCCGCGCCGACGGTGGCGGCGCCGAAGGACACGGAGTGCGCGCGCCCGCGGCTGTGCGTGGGGCGGACGCAGGCCCAGGGACTCACCTGGAGTCCGCCCCCCCCCTCGCTGCTCTCTCCGCCAGTTCCTGATGACCACCAACTCCCTGAGCACGTGCTGCGAGTCCGGCGGCCGCACGCTGGCCGACTCCGGGCCAGCCGCCTCGGCCCAAGCGCCCGTCTACTGCCCCGTCTATGAGAGCCGGCTGCTGGCTACTGCGCGCCACGAGCTCAACTCAGCCGCGGCGCTCGGCGTCTACGGGGGCCCCTACGGCGGCTCGCAGGGCTACGGCAACTACGTGACCTACGGTTCCGAAGCGTCCGCCTTCTACTCGCTGGTAAGGGGAGTGGGGGTGCCTCGCAATCCTTCTTGCTGCCAAGCTGGCCCCTACCGCCCGATTTGCCAAACTCACTTTCCCCAAACTCGGGACGCGAGGGGCGAGTCCCCTGGAGCCCGGGCTGTGGGAGGTGGGAGAGGCACGCCCCACCCTACCCTAACCCTAGCCTTCAGGCCTGGTCCTTCAGGGCGCAGCAGCCCCACGGTTGGGGGATTCTGGCGAGTAGGGCCTTGTATTGAATGTGCGTATTGTTTTCTGTCTGCTCGCGATTGAGTTGGGATCAGATATGTGGTTCTGTCGCAGCTCGCTCGGGCCTGTCCCCCACCCGGTCCCCTAACCCCCCTTCTCCGCGCTGGGCTCCTCCCCACTTCCACCCTCCCTTCGCCCTGCGCCCCCGCCCAGCCCCTCCTCTCCTAACGCCCAGTCGCTCCGGCCCCCAGCCTCTTCCCCTCTCTCCATCCCCCCTCCCCTCTTCCCCCCTCCCCTCTTCCCCCCTCCCCCTCTCCCCCTCTCCCTCCCCCTCTCCCCCTCTCCATCCCCCCTCTCCTCCTCTCCCCCCTCCCCGTCTCCGTCCTCCTTTCCCGCTCTCATTCCCTAACACCCCAACTCTGCTCCTCCTCACTCCACATCTTGGGGCTCCTTCGCGCTGCCTGGGCCCTCAAGGGCAGCCTGGGACTAGGCCAGGCGGCTGGGGGTGGGGGCGAGATGGCGGCTGCCCAGGGGTCTGCGGGAAGCCCGCCGGAGCCAGCGTTCCTAGGGGAGGGGTCGAGCTGGGTCGCAACCCGGAAGATGCTCCGACCCCAGGCTCACCGGCTCCTACAGAACAGCTTCGACGCCAAAGACGCACCGGGATCCGCACATGCGGGCCTCGCTCCCGCTGCCGCCGCCTACTACCCGTACGAGCCGGCGCTGGGCCAGTACCCGTATGACAGGTGAGGGCCACCCCCACCCGCGACCCCCGACCCCCGCGCCACGCCCCTTCTGAAAGTTTGGGCGACTGAGCGAGCGGCCTTCCCAGGGTCAAGCTCCAGCTGACCCGGGGTTGGGCGCACCCGCCTCCTAGCGAGCCCGTACCGCCGGCTCCCCGCGGCACCCACGCCGTCTTTCCGACTCTCAAAGCCCAAACTTCGGCTGCCTCCCCCACCCGGAGAGACTCAGCCTGTGCGGTGTGTCCCAGCCCAGCCCACCGCCCCTACAGAGGTACCCTTGCGCACCAGCAGACGGCAGGCCTTCGTGGAGCGACAGACACCTGTAACTGCAGACCTCGCACGTAGAACCTGAGGGCACTATGTCCCCACAGGCGCTCGGGCCCATTTCTGCCACGGGTGGTGCGCCATTGGGTTTTTCGAGTCCCTGCGATGTGCTTTCCTGGTTTCAGGATCAAAGGGGCCCAATAAAGGACCTCGCAGAGACATGGGTGTCTGTAGGGTGACAAAGACCTGGCTGGCCTTGCGCCCTGCTTCTCCCCCACCCACTGGGACCTCTCTGACTTCATATAAGTTTAATCAAATGTAAACATTAAAAGGCAGCGCGCACCTGGGTAAAACCCATACCACCATAAACACACAACCCAACCCACCCCCCCACGACCGGGACTGAAAGCCACGTGGGCTTGGCCCTGGCCGCCGCCCGCGGTGCGGGGGCCGCTGCCGGCGCCCCATTGCCCAGCCTGTCCCCAGGTACGGGACCGTGGACAGCGGCACGCGGCGGAAGAACGCCACGCGCGAGACCACCAGCACGCTCAAGGCCTGGCTGCAGGAGCACCGCAAGAACCCCTACCCCACCAAGGGCGAGAAGATCATGCTGGCCATCATCACCAAGATGACCCTCACGCAGGTCTCCACCTGGTTCGCCAACGCGCGCCGGCGCCTCAAGAAGGAAAACAAGATGACGTGGCCTCCGAGGAACAAGTGCGCAGATGAGAAACGGCCCTATGCCGAGGGCGAGGAGGAAGAAGGGGTCGAGGAGGAAGGCCGGGGGCAGCCCCTCAAGAGCACCAAGGCTGAAGGTACCTGGGAAGCTGGCGGTGTGGGGCCTGGTCTCAGGGCGGGGCCTCCCTGCGCTTTCTCGCGGGTTCTTGGACCTCTAAAGGCGTGGGATAAGGCAAGCCCCTGGGCCTAAGCTGCGAATGAGTGCCCTGGCCCCGAGGAAGGAAGGCCGTGTGAGCCAGGGGACCCGAGCAGTGAGCTGGGAGCACCCGTAGAGATCCAAAATCACCCTGTTTGGTAGGAGGCCGGAATCAGATTGGTCCCTGTTCTGGGGACCAGGCGCCTGGAGGAGATGGGAGCTAGAGGAAATGCGCACACGCTTTTCCTTGCTCCAAAGTGGCCCCTAACCGTTCGCTCAGAACCGGGAAGGAAGGTACCGGGTTCGGCTAACCGCCACCCCCTCTCCCTTCACTGGTCATTCTTTCTCTGCTGGCAGAGCCCATCGGCAAAGGCAAGGACCTGGAGCTCAGCGACTTGGAGGACTTTGACCCCCTGGAGGGAGAACCCCCAGAGTGCGAGCTGAAGCCTCCCTTCCAGCCCCTGGACGGTGGCCTGGATCGCATCCCCACCGGGCCAGAAGGGACCAGCGCCCCGGGGAAGGAGGCTCCGGGCGCCCTCCGGATGCCCCTGGCCGCGGGGGGCGGGGCCGCTCTGGACCAAGACCTGGAGAGGGCCCGGAGCTGTCTCCGGAGTGCGGCGGCCGGGCCGGAGCAGCCGGCGGGCGCGGGCACGGGGGGCGGCCCGCAGGCCTGCGAGTCCAAGCTGGGCTTCGCTCCCGCTGGGGCGTCGGGTGGCCTCGAGGCTAAGCCGCGCATCTGGTCCCTGGCACACACGGCCACCGCGGCCGCCGCCACCGCCTTCAGCCAGACTGAGTTTCCCTCATGCATGCTCAAGCGCCAAGGCCCCCCCGCGGGCCCGGCCGCCCCCTCCTCGGCACCCGCCTCCTCCTCGCCCGCGGCCCCCGCCGGGGCCCTGGATAGGCACCAGGACTCCCCGGTAACCAGTCTCAGAAACTGGGTAGACGGGGTCTTCCACGACCCCATCCTCAGGCACAGCACTTTGAACCAGGCCTGGGCCACAGCCAAGAGCGCGCTCCTGGACCGGGGGCCGCTGGGCCGCTCGCTGGGGGCGGGCGCCAACGTGCTGACCACGCCCCTGGCACGCCCCTTCCCGCCCGCCGCGCCTCCCGACGCCCCTGCCGCCGGCGCAGCCAAGGACCTGCTGGCCTTGCCCAAAGCCGGCGGCAAGCCCTTCTGCGCCTAAAGGGCTGGGCGCTCGGGCGAGGAGAGAGCCGGCGCTCAGGCCGCAGGCGCGAACGTGGCCTACCCTGTTTTTACCGAGTGTCCAAAGCGAAGCGAGAGTGCGGCGCAGCTCAGGCCGCCAGCCCTCCCCGGAGGGAGCTTCTGAACTGGAGCTCCCGGGCCACGGACAGGAGTCGGCCGGGCCCTCCCCAACCGAGGGACCCGGCCGGACAGGGCTGCTCTCAGAGCAGCAGGGAGACACCCTGAAGCATAAAGTTTACGTCCAAAAGTTTACATGCGAAGACGCGTCGTTCGAGGCCCGTTTGTGTTGCTGTCCCCTCTGGGTTTGAGGCCTGCCGCTGTTGCTCGTGAAGACTCCTCAGCCTGCTGACCTTCCGGTTTTATCCTCAGCACATACTTCTCACCAACAGCCCTTCACCGAGTTTACACTGTTGCACACTCTTAACCCGATAAAATTGTTTTTTTAATGTATGTTCACACCAATAATTGCCTGCTTCAGAGGCTGATATAACAAAACCAATAAAACCGAGTGATGGTGTTTGCATTGCAAAAGGAGCACGTGTGAAACCCAGCGATTTGGAAACGTGAGAGAGAAGTTGCCCATCACCCCATCCCCGAGGGCAGCAGCGGGAGGCTTACAGAGCCCAAGACCGAAAGTGAAGCCATTGTTTTAAAAAACAGTCACACTAAACTCAGGATTCTGCAGTGTTTCCGATTAGAAGGTGATGAGAGACCCCAAACTTTTCAACTCTCCTCCAGTGCCAGACCCCAGAATTTTGAGAAAGTAAAAGTTTTTTTGGCTAGATTAGAAAAACTGTTAAACTTCCAAATTGCCTGGCACTGTGCCCTGATGGGGGAGGGGTGTGCGGCCGCCACTGCCCTCAGCCCCTCCTGAGCGGAATAAGCTGCCTCCCGCGGCCTTGGGGCCTCCGAACTCCGCCGGGGAGGGGATGGGGCGGGGGGGGGGGGGGGGGGGGGGGTCAAGGCGGGACTCAGGAGGCGGGGATGGGGGACCCGCCCCCCGCCCCTATGCTCTCAGCCTCCGCCATCGGCAAAGCCTGCAGCGCCGGTGCGAGAGAGGGATGAGCTAAGTAGACGGAAGACCCCAGGCAGGACTCAAAGGAAGGCCCCCGGGAGCGGGGTGGGGAAACGTGGGCCTTCCCTGCCTCATCTAGGTCCTTGCAGACCCCAGGCTTCGCTCAGAAACTCGGTTGCCCCACCCCACCCCACCCAGCGGACCCCGGTTCGCCAGCGGTCTTGCAGCTCGGATCTGGAGGGAAATCGCTGGCTTCCTCCCCGAGGTGGACTCTGCGGAGTTCCCTGCCCCCCGCAGGCTTCTGCCCCCCCCCATCACCCCACCCAGCTCCTCCTCCCCACGTCGCGCAAGCGGCCCTCGAAGACACCAGAGGAGCTCGCAGTGGATTCAGCGCTGGCCCTCGCCTGCCAGCTTTCTTGTCTAAGGCTCCCCCGGCCCTCACAGCTGTCCCAGGTGCCCAGAGGAAGGACGGACTGCCAGACAGGAGCCTGCGAGGGGGCAGCGGCCCGATCGTGCTTCGGTAAAGAGATGGTGGCCCTTGGTCCGTGGGCGGACAGACTGACAGCCGCAGAGACGCCAGCTGAAGACGAGAGTCGCCCCGCCGACCGGCGGGCAGCCTTCGAGAGACACAGGAGGCCCGGCCCTTCTTTTGCAGGGGCCTGGGTGCACTGGACTAGGGCCCCGTGGGTCCCAGCCAACTGGGAAACGTCGGGGCGGTCGAGGCGCTGGAAAGCGGGCCCGATGGGGTGAGTGTCCCACCCGGGAGAAGGAACCGGCGAGGGGCACCCGGAGCTGTGGCCCCTGCTGGCGGGACCTCGAACCCCAGGCCTGGAGCCGAGGGCGCGGGCGCGGGCCCTGCGCCCCGCCGGCCCCGCGGTAATTGGATTGTATCCGCCCGCGCGCTGTCACCGTATTGACTTTCGCTCTCTTGGATGATATTATCCGGACTCGGAAGCTCGCCGCTGATGTGTCTGTCAAAAGGCTGCGGCGGGAGCCCCCGGCCTGGCGAGCGAGCATCAGCCAAGATAATTTGAAGTGAAATTTTCATTTTGACAGTAAACCCCTCAATTTCTAAAGGCTCCGCGCTCCGAGAGCTCGCTGGCAGGGGGAGGCTTTGCAGAAAGCCCACGTCTTAGACTGAAAAGGGCAAAAGAACTCGAATTAGTTGTAATAGATAAAAGGGCAAAAATAAAGAGTCAAGGGTACTTGACAGTAATAGCGAAAGTGGAGTCTCGGGGGAGATGCTGCGGCCGAGGCTGGGGCGCCAGGAATTTTAATGCGCGGCCGCCATGTGCACCCCCACCCCGCCTTAGACAAAGCCAGACATTTTCAGCGAAAACAAGGTTTCGCAGACGCAGGAGGCATGGCTCGGCGAGAGAGGGGCTGCGGAGCCAGAAACCCCAGGAACCCCAGGCTGGGGCTTCTGCGGGGCCCAGACTGTGGGCCGCGCGCGGTGGGGCACGCGTGCGCGCGCAGCGGTCCCGCTGGGTCCTATTCTGGCTCCTTCCCAAGCGGGCCCTCCCGGGATTCAGCCCAGGCGGCTCCAGCAATCCCAGCCCGTCGCCCCAGGGAGCCCAGGCCCCTGGCATCGCCAGGGCGCAGAGGCCCCGCGTGTCCCCGCAGAACCACCCGTGCGGGAGCCCTCAGGTCGTGGTGAAACTGGCTCACCTGAAAGGTTTATTGGAAACCGAGAAATTGTATGAAATAAAGACATCAAGCGAGAGCCGGGATACAGCCGCATCCCAGGGGCGACTCGCCCAAAAGACGCCCCAAAGCTGGAGTCGTCACGCAGACTCCCACCCGTCACCTTTGGGGTACACTCTGGCAGGGTCACTCACCCGCCCTCTGGCTGATCTTCAGAGCAGGGTCGGGCTAGCACAAGCGGGGCGGGAATGCATTTTTAGGCGCGCGCGCGGCGGGGCGAGGCCGCGGTCCGTGGGGCGAGGGGCGCGCTTCCCTCCCAGGGAGGCTGTCAGAGGGGCGCGGGCCCGACGCTCTCAGCCGCTCAGGCGTGGAGAATTCAAACACACCAAGGAGGGGACGCTAAATTAACGGCGCTCTTTACATAGAGCCCAAATAAAACTGTAATCAGCGGCGCGTTACTTTTCATTAAGCGAATCTGACAGCGGCATATCCAGCCCCGACAGGGGAACAGGCGCGGGAAATATACTGCCCTCCCGCCGGCCCGCTAAGATAATTCCTTAAGCACCATTAACAGCTCTTAGCCGCGGGAAATGGGCTCCCTGAAAACGTCTCCAAATCTAAAAGCTTTATCGACCCTCCAACCGCCACTGATGGCTCCATTTTTTTCCTCTGTTCTTTTCCTTTCCTTTCTTTTTTTTTTTTTTTTTAACTAAAGGCAGAGACGTCCAGCAAGGTAATGGAGTTTGACACGACACCTTCTTAACTAGAGTGAGAGGCAGGGAAGCCAGCCCTTAAATGATATTTAAAAGGCAACCAATTAAGATTTAAAGTGGTCCTCTCCTGAGATTATGCAGGGATTTATGCCGCCTCCTTCCCCGGGCTCCGGCCTGCGCTGCTTTGGCCTGGGCGCCCCGCTGCCTCTTCCCTCCTTCCCGCCTCTCTCGATCTCTCTTCTCTGTCTTCACATCTGTCCGTCTCACTCTTTCCCAAAGACAACCGAAGAGGGAGACGCAGTGGGCTCTTCCAAGGCTCACGCTGTCTCGGAGCAAGGATTCTTGGCTGGCCTCCTGCAAAGGGCCCGCTCTCCCAACGCAGCAGACGCCAGACTGAGGGAAACTGAGGCCACCCCCGCCCACGGCGGCCTGGGGGTGCGGGGCCGGCTGGTCCTCAGTGGACGGGCCTCCAAGGCAGGGGACAGCCCAGAGGAGAAGCGAGGGGGCGGCCCGCAAAGCCTGACGTCCCTGCTGCGCACTCAGGGCCCACTTCCCTGAGAGCCTCGACTGGGCTCAGACCCCGCCCTCCCTCGACTGGATGAAGCAGGAAAGTCCCCTCCCTGGGGGTGGCCTCGTGGGAAAGCCTCAAAGCCCGGGGAAGGAAGCCCCTAGACCTTGCCTCCTGACCTCAGGCTCAGGTCTTTGGGGGTGGGGAGATGGGTGGGGGAGGGGAGGAGGGAGAGGGGAGGAGGGGGAGGGGGAGGCTAGAGCTAGTTGGGGGGTGTCTTCCAACATCAGCTTTCTGAAGAAATACTTGTGGACAAAGTGCCTTGTGCCAAGAGGACTCTGGCTGTGGGTGAAGCCTGCAGGTTTATCTGAAGCCCCGGGACCAGACAACTGACACCCCCTCACACACACACACCTGCTTCTCTGTTGGAGCTTCAGCTTACTGAAGGCTCTCCAGCATCAGCCAAGCCCACTCAGGAGTCTGAGAAGCAAGGCGGGAGACCCGTCTCCTCAGCCAGGGCTCAGGGAAGGCTCAGCAGCCCCCCACCGCCCAGTCTGACCAAGTCTGATCAGCAAGGGTGGAGATCCAGCCTCAGGAGCCCCACCGGGTAAGAACCTTGATGAGCTGAGCTGAAGCCACAGCGCAGGAGGGCGCTGGCCACCCAGAGCAAGCGCAAGGCAGAGGAGGGGTTCCCACGCGGGCCTGGACCCTCACCTGCGCCTCGTGGGGCACCAAGGCCTCGCCTTGGCCATGATTCTGCTTCTGCTGCAGCAAGTGGGCACCAGAGGTGCTGAGCTCCCTCCACCGGGGGCCAGCGGATGGCTCAGGGTCAGGGCGGTGGGTCACCGAGCCCCGGGGAGCAGGGGTCCACACAGGCCCCTTCTTGTCCCTGGCTCACCACCTCCCTGGCTGTGCTGACCAGGGGCCCCTCCCCTGGCCCAGGCTTGGGTCCCAGTGAGAGGTGGATTTGACAGAGTGGGGCTGGAGCAGGGCTAGTGTCCAGGCCAGGCCCCCAGAGGAGCAGTGCCCGTTTTAACCAGGGACAGGACACGAGTGGGGTGGAGGCTGGGCCCGCGACACCGGGGGCCAGACTGGGGAGAGCCTGGGGGGGCGGTGAGTGAGGTGGGGCCCGCATCTAGACCCCTGCTGCCTGCCCCTGGGGCCCCGAAGCCCCCAGGTTGCTCTGGCAGGGCTGGTGCAGGCTTCCCACTTGGACCTGAGAGGCTCCTGGCTTGCTTGGGTGCAGTCTGGAGAAAAATATCCAGTAATCCACCAGAATGAAGGCGGCAGGAGGAAAAGTCGTCTTCTGTGACGATCTCACATCCCGCAAGGCCCTAGCGGGACCCGTCAGGAAAGAATCCAGTGTCAGGGAGACCCACAGATGAACCGGGAGAATTAGGAGCTTTTCTGGGATTAGACAAATGGAGGGGACCCGCACATGCATGCACACATGCTCACATGTGAGTACACAGGTGCACACACATGGTATGCACACTCACACACGTGCCCACAGGCACACCCAGGTCTGTGGAGGCTCCCGCGGCCTCAGGCTGCTCAGGCCTGTGGAGCCTGGCATCGCCCTGGACACACACTCCTGGGGCCCCAACCGCCACTCTCCTGCCCAAGAGTTGCCATGCGACCCCCAGACCCTGACTCAGATCACAGGACCTCACCCATCACATGGGGGCTGCCATTCACGGTCACACAGCAGACAGGACCTGATTAGTGAGTCTGATGATGGAGACTCTTAACCTGGACCATCAGCTGAGGTTCAGAGCATCAGCCTGAGCAGTGACTCCAGCTCTGCCGCAGCGCTCGGGCGGGGCGGGAGCCTCGTTTACGTCGGCCAAGCAGGTGGGTCCCTGCATCCCTGATGGTGGCTCCTGGTGTCCCGGGCCAGGGACAGACCCTCCTGGGACTACACAAGTGCACGCACACGTTGTCCTGGGTCCTCAGAGTCCATTCCGGGGGCGGGGGCTCACCTCTGCTTCCGCCGCTTTGTGGTCTCGAGTGGACACTCCTGTCTGTCCACGAGGGTGAGACCCAGCTCCCGGGTGTCTCTGCGAACACACGGTCCTGGAGGGCCAGGTGGACACCGAAGACTGGGAAGACTTCCAAATATACGGGTCACCCCGACCTCCCCAGGTGGCACTAGTGGAAAAGAACCTGCCTGCTAAGGCAGGAGACATAAAAGACGTGGGTTTGATCCTTGGGTCAGGAAGACCCCCTGAAGAAAGCAATTACAACCCTCTCCAGTATTCTTGCCTGCAGAATCCCATGGTCAGAGAAGCCTGGCGGGCTACAGGCCATGGGGTCACAAAGAGTCAGACGTGACTGGAGCGCCTCGGCACACACACTGACCTTCCTACGTGGCACTCGGGTAGGGAAAATCGGTTGTGTGCAGTGAGATGTTGGAGACCCCCTGGCCACTGGGGTGGGAGGCCTGCCCCAGTCAGCCAGGGAGAGCAAGGGCACGGGCGCCGGCCAGCCTGCAGAGGACGGGGACGGGCTTGTGCCAGGCAGGCCTGCCCACGGGGCCCAGGAAAGTTCCCAGCCCTGGCAGGCAGGGCCTCTGGCCGCAAGGACATTTCTCCTCTGTCCGCAGAGTTGGCCATCGCTGGGATGCGGTGGCTGGAGGGGGCTGGGGAGTGAGGGTGCCACCCAAGGTCAGCGCCCAAGGTCAGCACAGAGGCCAAGTGAGCCCGGGGCACAGACGGCTCGCACCTGCTCTGGGCTGCAGGGGCTCAACGTGGAAAGTGGGCGAGGGCTCCCACTTTTCACCTTCTCGATGATAACCCAGTGCCCAGTGCCCAGCACCAGGGGACTCCCTGGCTGAGCCTCAGGGGACCGGGAGGCCAGGCCACTCCCCAGGCAGGGCTGTGTCCCCGGAGCCCAGGGTCTGCAGTGAGCCCACCGCCGGTCTGCTGGGAGAGGACAAGGCAGCCTCCCCGTGAGCTGGGTCCTTCCTCTTATCTTGGCTCCTGAACCGCTCTGCGCCCACAGTGCCTGCGGCAGGGGGACGGGCTGACGGGGGTTATCAGCGAAGTTGCAGCTTTTCACCCATTTCTGTTGTTCACCAACAAGGGGCGGCTGCGGGGGCGCTGAGAGGGCTGACGGGTGCGTGTCCGTGTGAGCAGCTGTCTAGCTGTGCTTCTGGAAGCCAGAGACCCTTCATTTTATTCTTCTAGTTTCAAGTACAAAATAAGTTATTATCCATGACATCGAGGGCTTCCCTGGTGGCTCAGTTGGTAAAGAATCCACCTGCAATGCAGGAGACACCGGTTAGATTACTGGGTCGGGAAGATCCCCTGGAGAAGGGATAGGCTACCCACTCCAGTCTTCATGGGCTTCCTTTGTGGCTCAGCTGGTAAAGAATCTGCCTGCAATGCAGGAGACCTGGGTTTGATCCCTAGGTTGGGAAGATGCCCTGGAGGATGGCATGACAACCCACTCCAGTATTCTGGCCTGGAGAATCCCAGGGACTGTGTATAGTCCATGGGGTTGCAAAGACACTGATGAGCGACTTTCACTTCTTTCCCTTCCTGGTGGCTCAGATGGTAAAGAATCCGCCCGCCACTGCAGGAGACTTGGGTTCGACCTCTGGGTCAGGAAGAGCCCCTGGAGGAGGGCATGGCACCCACTCCAGTATTCTTGCCTGGAGAATCCCGTGGACAGAGGAGCCTGGTGGGCTACAGTCCACGGGGTCGCAGAGAGTCAGACCCGACTGAGCGACTAACACGCACGGAGAAAAGCACATACAGGCTCTCTCATCACAGCATTGCTCTTGGACATTGTTTCTGCTTTTATTTTGCACACTTGCCTGACTTCTCACTCAAGCCAGAAAACAAGAAGTGACCATAGCGGAGAAGTGGAGCCCTCCGACCCAAACCTGCCATCAGAATGGGCCCTGGGCCTGGGCAGCACCGATGACCAGGACCATCCAAGGCCCAGGGCCCCCCTCATCAAGGCTGCTCTGAAAGGGGATGGAATAACGCGCTCCCTGTGAAGTGGCAGCCGCAGTTCGCTGCCCCAGACGCCACCCTCCCGGGATCTCAGCTTAGCAGGTGAGTGAGGGCGGGGGCAGGGAGCTGCCAGACCTGGGCGCTGTGTGCGGCCCACAGTCACCACCACTCAGGGCCACAGAGCCCCAGCCTGTGTGTAAGGCCGACCAGCTGTCACCTTGCCCAGCACACGGGGCCCAGCTGGGGCATCAGGCCTCTTCCAGGGTGTTGGGGTCTTAGAACAGACAGGTCCTTGTCAGAACAAGGCTTTGTCCAAACTGACGGGCCGGGCTGTGTTACACCTGGAGGGTCTTCTGTGTGCACGACCCCGGGGAAGCAGGAGGAAGCAGAGATAGCCTCACGCTGGGGGAGCCCAACCCCTGCCCACCCAGCCTGCACGGGGCACGGCCATTCACACCCACCAGCCCCTGAAGGGTCCAGGTGAGCATGCTCCCGGGAGGGTGGGAAAGCAGAAAGGAAGCCTGGGTTTCCAGCAGGTGGTGGTGGCGGGTGGCAGCGGGGAGAGACAGGAGGGTGGGACAGCCTACAAGTCAGGGCTGGGCCACGGAGGGGAGGTCTGCAGCGTCCAGGCTGATGGGGGGGACACCCAGCAGCTCCCGCCTTCGTGGAAGCGTGCTCTCCACCTAATAACCGTCCAGGGCCTCCTCCTCTGGGGACAGAAGTCCAGGCAGATTCCTGATCTGATGAAGGGTACCCTCCTGCCGTGGGAAACGGAGCGGTGACGGTTGGTTTTCGCTCAAGGTAACAAAGTAATTGCTGGCTATCGGCCGCGGTCATCGGCAGCCTGGTGCCTGCGCAGGGGCGGCTCTGATGGCCCGCGGGCTGTGTGCTCTCTGGAGCACGGGGACTGGATGCTGGGGACCCCCAGGCCCCGCATTCCCCGCCCAGAGCTCCTAAGGGCCCGGAGCGTCTGCACTGGCCCAGAAGAAGCCCTTATCACCAGTAGCAGAAAGGTCACAATTCCTGGAAACCGGAGACAAGGGCTGGGCCCGCCGCAGGACAGCGAGCTCCAGGCGCAGCTGGACTCAGCCCCGCGCAGCCTCTGACATGAAAGGCATGGCGTTGGGAGGGGCCGGGAGGGCAGAAGACGGCAGGACGGGGCTGGGTCCCCCAACACCCCAGGCATTTCTCCTCCCTCCCTTGTGGACCCCCTCCTTCCCAAAAGAACCTGTGTCCCTTATCACCTGCCGTGACTGGGAAACCCGGAACCCGCCTCAAACCCTGGGGGTGCCCAGGATCAGGCGCACGCTTGAGCCAGTGGGGACAGCCGCGTACCCAGGGAGAGCTGTCACTGGGGAACATGCCCGATAGGCCCCGAGGGCGCCAGGCCAGGCTGGCAGGCGCGCAGTGGAGGTTCAGGGCGCATTTCCAGGGGCGGCTGCCTGATGTTGTGTCCTGGACTCCTGGCATCAGTTCAAGAGACCGAGAGCCGCTCCAGGTTGTGACCAGCGAATGGAAACATGGACGGGGTGGAGGCTGGTGTGAAATGAGGTCAGAGCACTGGCAGGAAAGAACCCCAGTGCCAAAAGAGCCAGAAACACCCCAGGAGTGGATTTACTGTGCAGTTCACCCTCTGGCCAGAGAACATCCTTCCGCGATGTGTCAAGAGCCACGGACGGAGTGAGAGCCCCATTCTCCCAGATCCCGCCAGGCTGCTCCCTGCAGGCTACCAGTGACCAGAGACAGGCCGCCTCAGCCGGGCCCCACCCCATGGGGTTGGGTCCCAGAGGGGCCGGGATCAGGGGCTGCTCTTGGCCAGAAGGAACAGGGCTGATATGGGACCCGGGTGGGTAGCACCCACAAACCCGTCTGGCCCACAGAGATCCTTGATGATATCAGTGAATCTTGGCGTTCCTAGGACTCAAACACCCACCAACTCAAATTTTCCTTAACTTTTATAATAAAAGGGACAGTACCAGAAATTTTTACTGCAAATCTACCCCCAGCCTTCCCAAAAGGGACCTTGCAGGGGCCATTCCAGGGAGGACACATCCAGGCCTCCTGGGGACTTCTAGGCAGTTGGTCGGTGAAAAGTGAAACGATAAAAAAGTGAAAATGTTAGTCCATCAGTTTTCGACCCCATGGACTGGAGCCCACCAGGCTCCTCTGTCCGTGGGATTCTCCAGGCCAGAATACTGGAGTGGGTGTTCCCTTCTCCAGGGGGTCTTCCCGACCCAGGGATTGAACCTGCATCTCCTGCTTTGCAGGAGGGGTCTTTACCATCTGAGCCACCAGGACAGAGGGTCAGAATTGACACTGACTCCTGGGAACCCAGGACACACGGGGGGCAGTGGGGGACGCTGGACTGGGCAGTGCGGGGGTGGGGGGGCAGTGGGCTCTCCTGAGCACAGCGACTGCCCCTCACTCGCTGCCCCCCCCCCACCCCACTGACAGCTCACCAGCTCTGCCAAGGACAGACGGCCCAAAGCCCCCTGCAGTGGTCAGACTGCCGAGTGACCCTGCCCACACGACCTCCCTGATAGGCTTCTGTGTTGGAAGCACTACCTGCTCAACGCCCCGGCCCCGCCCACGTCCCCCGGCCCCGCCCTCGTCCCTTCCCACTCCTGGCCGAGGGGCAGGCTCAGCAGTGACCCACGTCCAGCAATAACGTCCAGCCCTGGGCAGCGGCCATTCCTCCTGTCTCGGGTGGTCGCTGCGGACGCCTCTGCTGGGAGCCAGGAGGACACAGGCGTCCAAAACAAGGAAAACGATGCGTGATGCCCTCCCTTGGAGCAGAATCTGCGTAGAGTTTACTCGCTGTTTTTTTATGCGCATCTTTGCAATTCTCCCTGGCGATCAGGAAAATTGACCCTGGCCGGTCTCCTAGGACTTGCCCACCCGTCGGGCGTGCAGCCCTCTCTGCTCTCCCCAGGGGAGGGGGGCGGGAACAAGACACAGTGCATCCTCTGGGCTCCTCGTGCCGGCTGCAGGCAGACCCAGCTACCCTCTCCCCCGTGGCAGGCCCCTCTCCCACCGTCCAGGGTCAGGAGGAGCCCCAAGTGACTGCATCTCCTCCCGTGGGAATCCCACGGCGTCTGCCTGACCCTGACCTTCACCGCGGCCCCTGCCAAGGCCCAGCAGCCTGGCCGCCTGGGCGTGCGGCGGGGCCAGCCCCGTGGGCTCTTCAGGACACCGAAGTGGCCCTGATGGTCCGAGCGGTGTTGGAATCCAGCGGTGGTGCTTCTGACTTACTTTCTTGAGCAGCCGGTGTGGTTTCAGGGCTTCGGCCAGGACAGGCTACCTGAAGACGTGATGCCTCGGGTGGGGCGCCAGGCAGGGTCCATGGTGGCCGTCTTCCTGCCCTTGGGGGGGCCGTGGACCCAGGGCGCCGCTGCGGGAGGGCTCCTGCAGCTCCCCTCGCCGCGTGTCCCACGCCAGGGAAAGGTCAAGTCACACTTGGTCGCTTGGGTTGCCTCTCGGTCTCCAGGAGGCTCTGACTACAGCTTGTCTTCAGGGGCGTTGGCTGACCTGACCCGGACTGCCTTCCCCAGGGTCCCTGCAGCCAGCCAAGGCCTCCGTCCACCACCCCGGGATCCCCGGGCCGCCTCCTTCTCGGGCACCCTGCACCTCCTCCCTGCCTCCACTCCTTGGGGATGTTGCCGCTCTGAGGACTCCCGTCCATGACACCCTGATAGACAGGGACTCCCCACTACACCTCCCCTCCTTGCACCCACCCACTCCCCCCCTACATAGAGGGACCCCACCCACTCCCCCCTGCCCCAGAGACCCCGCCCACTCCCCCTCCCATAGAGGGACCGCTCCCACTCCCCCCTGCACACTGAGGGACCCCGCCCTCCCAGCAGTGCGCCCCCCACCCCGTGGCGCTCCAGCTCTGAGCCGCCCTCTCTGCCTCCTGGGGCTGCTCTGGGCGCAGATGTCCCGTCTGGGTCCCTGAAGGCTGAGGCGGCTCGCAGAGTCTGTCCTTGGGTAGGAGCCTCACAGACAGGCCGGGTGGGGCAGGGAGGGGGCAGGAGGAGAAACTGGGCGGAAGGGAAGCGCCAGCAGGTGCCTGTCGGTGCCCACCCGCGGTCTTCCAGCTGGCAGCCTGTGCGACCCTGTGGACTGATGCACCCAGAACCCCCACCCCCGCGGCGGTGGAAAGAGGGAAGGAGCCCTTCCCAAGCAAACATCCAGCCTCCTGTGAGGGTGTCCGCACTGGCCTGGGAGCCCCTGCCAGGGAGGTGCCCGCAGAGGGACACAGGCGACTTTTGAGGGCACCCAGGAGGCGCCCACCCACCTCCCGCGCCAGGCTCCCCAGGTGTAGAGTGAGTATCACTGCAGACACCGCCCAGCCCCCGCAGCCCCCGCCCCCTCCACAGGCACTGGGGTGGGCTGGGGACTCCAGGACCCCCGCACCAGCTCCGGGCGGGGGAGGCTCTCCATGTACCTGCTGGAAACCCAGGGACACACAGGGGCCCCTCTCTCCTGAGGGGCCAGTGCTGCTCCTTCCAGCAGACGGGCTCCCCACTTTGCTGTTCTCGGGCTTCCCTGTGGCTCAGCTGCTGCAGAATCCGCCTGCAATGCAGGAGACCTGGGTTCGATCCCTGAGTCGGGAAGGTCCCCTGGAGGAAGGAAAGGCTACCCACTCCAGTATTCTGGCCTGGAGAATTCCAGGTACAGTCCATGGGGTCGCAAAGAGTCAGACACGACTAAGTGACTCTCACTTCACTTCACTCCCAGCAGATAAGCCAAAACCCTCACCCTAGCCTCAGCTCACCCTTCCCTCCCACCCAACCCCAGATGTGCGGGCGTCTGCTGACCTTCACGGGGACAGCAAGCCTCGGCAGGCGTCTGTGCACCGCTATAAATTCGGACTGCAAGGTCTCAGGTCCCACGTGTCCTGCCCATGAGGATGAGCTCGGTGGACTGCTGGGCCCAGCACTGCAGGGCGGTTGGACCCCTCTGGACCACGATGGGTGCTCAGGGCGGACACACCTACAAAGCCCGCAATGCCACGGCATCGCCTCCCCGGGAGCAGGGCCAGGGGGACGTCGAGGGCACAACCGTCCTGAGCAGGTGCTGTGGCCCCACGGAAAGGGGGGGTGCGCTGCTCGGGACCAGCCCGGGCGGGGCTCACTCTCAGAGAGTCAGCTAGCCCTGGGGTCAGGGACTGAAGTCTCCCCCAGCCATCTTCTGAGGGGTCTACAACATTCCTTTCGGGCGGGACGGGGCCCTGGGTCCTGTCCATCCCAAGGCCCTGGGCACTGTCGTCCTGAGCCCCTCACACACACATGGCAGCAGCACCACTCCGAGGAGGTGGCTACCCAGCCGTGCAGGGGGGGCCCTGGTCTGGGTGCAAGCCTGCGAGGACCATGTGAGTTAGCCCCTCAGGACGGCCCCCCCAGGGCCCTGGTAGGAGCCCCCAGGGTCCCCTCATTCCTGCGTCCGGAGTCCTCAGAGGCCCGGGCTGGGGGATGGGGACGTGGGTCCTTCCAGGCGCCTGCAGATGGCAAGTTATGGACGGGGGCAGCAACTCTGCCCGGGAGATGTCTCACGGAGCCAGACCTCACAGCCCTGCTCCTCGCTTGCGTCTTATCATGAGAATTCCAGCTTAACGATACAGCTTTAGATAAACAGGGAGCCAGAGTGGGGTGATTTGTCTTTTTTTTTCCTTCCTTTCTGAAGAAGTCTTTCTGTCTCAGGAACTGTTTTCATGAGAGTCGTGTTTATGTCAGAAGGAAGTAAACGTGACCCCACACTCCCAGCTTTTCATCTCTCCTGAGCCTCCCCTCACCCCAGTGCAGGTCATCCACCTTGCCAGAGGGTTCTGTTTCAAGGCCCACCCCGTCTGTCCACGGCACTCGGCTCAGAACCCTGTCCTCTAAGAATCTGAACTGCCTTCCCTTCCCTGGCCCAGAGGAAGCGCATGGCCCAAGCAGTATTTCTAATTTGAACTTTGCTGTATAATTATGGTGTGAAACATATTATTTTTCCCTTTATTTTCCCCCTCTCAGTTACGGCACATTTTATTGCATAAATAAATTACACATCCCGTACTTCACGCCGCGCAGCCCTCACACCAATTAAACCTGAGGTTGACACAGCCCAAGCACAATTACGTGTAATCTGCAGAGGGAAATGGCCATTTATTTCCTCTGCACTAATAGTACCATTTAGCTACACACTGGTGCTGAGTCTGGGCAGGGGCCCTGCAGGAGCGATTTACGGGCTCCGAGCAGGAGGGCTGGTGGCCCGTGGCCTCATGCCCCGGGGGCCGGGGTGCCACACACACACACACACACAGGACCAGGGACCTGATACAGCTGCCCTGCGGACCCAAGGGCAAGCTCTGCAGGGCTGGGTGTGCACTCAGAGGGGAGGCAGCCCCCATGCTTTCCCAGGGGGGCGAGCCCACCCCACAGCCCCGGAGCAGCTCGCTGAGGGTGGCCACCAGCATGTCCTGCAGAGGAAGACGGGGCTGCCCCTTGCCTCATCTCAAGACATCTCACAGGTGCAGAGAAAGTGCTTCTCCTCACAGCTGCACACACCCTCCACCCCAACTCCTTCCCCTGCCAGGAGGCCCTCTGGGACAGCTTCACAGGAGACCCGACATGGAGGAAGAGGGGCCTCTGCAGGCTCTGATTAAATCCCGGGCAGACTGGCCAGTGGCCCCCAGGGCCGAGGAGTCAGAGCTGCGGACTCTCGGGCAGTGGGAAGGTCCGTCCACAGTGTGCAATCAGACGCCCCAAGCACCCTCCTGAGGCCTGGAAGAAGGCAGCCTGCTTCCCTCAGGCCAGCCTGCACTGCAGTCACACACGACCTGAGTCACCCGCAGCCCACAGCCGGTCAGGTTGCCCTCGCAGCCCGCCGAGGGTGTCAGCCCTCCCTTGGGCCTCTTCCAGGAGAAGCCAGCCCCGCATCTTGGGGCCTCAGGGAGCGTCTCGGGGTCCCACGGAGGCTGCCCCCCACAGCCAGACACCGCCATCACGGCGAAAGCCCACTTTCCTCCAGTTGCCCTTTGAGAAGGAGGTTCCCAGTCACTCGCCTCTCACCTGACCAGAATGTGCCCAACAAGGGTGTTTGGGGGCTGACCTGGGTGGGTGGGCGAGGTCTGGGCAGTGCCTGCCTCGGGGCAGACCTCCATGGACAGCCCTGCTCCTCGCCCAGGCCAGCAGGAGGTCCTGCCCGTTCCCCAGCTCCCCATCTGGAGCCCCCAATACACCCCACTCGCCAAGGACTACCCCGATGCTCAGCCCAGGCCAGGCACCATGCCAGCCCTTCAGGCCACAAGCAGGCACGTGTCGGCCAACCAGCGGTCACTCTGGGCATTGTCCTCTCCTGCGACTCCTGCGTCTTGGGGACAGGACCTCTGTCCATCAGGGCCTTGGGCCTGGCGGAAGCTGTCCAGAGCTGAATCACACTTTCCAGCCAGGCCGTAGGTCAGACTTGAAGCCGGCAGCGGCGTGGGGTCCACGACAGCCATGGCCACGTGGGGGCCCAGGCTGTGGTGTGAGGACTGCTCACCCCCAGGGCTGAGCCCGCCAGGGGACCAGCTGATGGTGGGAGGCACTCAGGGTGCCCACTCACCCTCAGGATGAGGGAGGCGGACCATCCTGGAAGGTGGAGGCAGGAACCCAGCGGAGGTCCGGTCCCCGAGCCCCCACTCACCGAGCGGGAAGAGGAAATGGGCTGGGCGCAGCCCTCCTGGCCCCTCAGAGACCCCAACGCAGGATCCCCAGAATGGAGAAGGAGGCTCCCTTGGCCTCACGGTGGGGGCGGCGGGGAGACAGGACTAATGAGTGTAGCCCCTCAGCTGTCCCAGCGGGCTCGCATGTCCCTGGGTCTGCCCCCACCAGGCCCCCGGGCGGCAGGGTGGTCCTCACCTCCGGAGGACCCTAGCTTCCACGTGGAGGCATCGCTGTGTGCATGTCTGGGTGTGGGTGCCGTGCTGGGTTCCAGCCGTGCCGAGCTGGCGGGCCTGAGTCCTGGAGACAACCTATTCTTGATCAACTTAAAGGGAAAATGAGTGTGCCAGCCCCCATCCCGTGCCTGGAACCACCCCTGGGAACTCCATGTGGACACCAGGGGAACGGATTTTATGTCCTGAACCACCCAGAGAAGGGAGAGGGGGGCTGCTGTGGGCACCCCTCCTGTGAGGAAGCTCGGGGCCCCGGGGCCGGCCTGCGAGGAACCATGTCTCCCACGGGAAGCCTCAGAGGCAGAGGTAAACGTGAGAGGCGGGAGGAAACATAAACGCATTTGCTGAGTGAGAGAGGCCCCTCCGAGCGGGCACCACACTGCAGAGCCCAGCTGGTGACACCGGGAGATGGCACAGCCACAGAGGCAGCGACGGGGCAGGGGCTGCCATGGGGCCAGGGACGGGCAGAGAGAGGGGCGCACAGCGACTCCAGTCCAGTCCAGTCCAGTCCAGTGCAGTCCAGCCCAGTCCCGTCCAGTTCAGTGCAGTCCAGATCAATCCAGTCCAGTTCAGTCCAGTCCAGTCTCTCAGTCATGTCCGACTCTGCAACCCCACGGACCACAGCACGCCAGGCCTCCCTGTCCATCACCAACTCCTGGAGTTTACTCAGACTCATGTCCATCGAGTCAGTGATGCCATCCAGCCATCTCATCCTCTGTCGTCCCCTCACCTCCTGCCCCCAATCCCTCCCAGCATCAGGGTCTTTTCAAATGAGTCAGCTCTTCGCATCAGGTGGCCAAAGGATTGGAGTTTCAGCTTCAACATCAGTCCTTCCAATGAACACCCAGGACTGATCTTTAGGATGGACTGCTTGGATCTCCTTACAGTCCCAGGGACTCTCAAGAGTCTTCTTCAACACCACAGTCCAAAAGCATCGATTCTTTTGGACTTGAGGCAGTGACAGCACTCTGTGACGCTGTGACTCGGCCTCGAGTCTCTACACTTCAGTCCAGACCCGCGGAAGGAACAGCAGGAATGGGCCTGGTGTGAACTCTGACTCGGCATCCGGCCGGCGTTGGCTCAGCAGTGGTGATAGTGGTCCCACCCCAGGGCCAGTGAAGAGACAGAGAAACGGGGGCGGGGCAGCGGGTGGGACTCTGCACCTCCTGCCCATTTTACCTGAAAATCTAAAACTTCTTCAAAAAATAGTTTATCAGTTTTTCTTTTTTTAGTAAAAAGAAAGGAGGAATAAGGTAACGTCATCTGATAGAACTCACATTCTCGTTCCTCTTTCTGTCCTGAAGCCCGTTAAAATTATCTTTTATTAGATAATGTGTCCCCAGCGGCCCGAGAAGGCCCAGAGGCAGCTGAGCCAGGTGCAGGGAGGGAGAGGCCTGCAGGCCCAGACAGGCTGCTGGGGGCTCGCATTCCTGTGCCTGCATCGAGGGCCTTCACAGCTTGGTTCAGGCTGGGCTGGCTGGGAACGAACGTCCCAGCCACTGGGGCCTGGCCCTCCCTTCTCCGGGGTCGGCGGGGAGGGCCGGCCCTCAGAAGAGGCGGCGGGGCGCCCATCACCCCCCTAGGGTCACCAGAGCCTCTGGAATGCGCCAGATGGCTGCTGAGGGCCCCCCGGCGCGGGTGCCCCAGCGCGTGCCTCCGAGGTCAGGCTCCGCTCCGGACGCTGACGGCTGTCATCTGGCAGCCGCTGGCTCTTGTCTGCAGCAGGCCGCGGCCGCGGAGAGGGCCCCCGAATGCCACAGTGGCAGGGGTCAGACGCGACAGCGGGAGGTGAAGAAAGCTGACCTCGCCGACACGTCCGGCCTTCCAGCTGTCACTGCCGGCACGTCGGAGGCCGAGGGTGAGCGGGCAGAGACGCAGGTCCAGACACACCGAGCTTCCGGCAGCTCAGAGCTTCCAAGGCCGGTCTCCCGCCCCCGCCCCCACCGCATCCACTTGAGACCCCAGGAAGGCTGAGCGCCTGGCCCGCAGAAAGTGGGTGGTGTGCATGCATGCACACGTGTGCGTGTGCGCTTGTGTGTGTGTATGTGTGTGTGTGTGTGCACGGCGGAGCCTGCTCCCTAAGGAACCGCGTGGCGAGTCCCTAGCCCGCCAGCCAGAGGGCTAATGCTGTGGCTGGTCCCGCCCTGCTCACCGAGACGGCCTTCGGGGGCCTTGGGAGGAAAAAGCCAGGTTCGCACAGCGGACACGCATGTGCCCGTGTGCACCAGCACCGGGCGAACGGCAGCTCACGCCACAAAGAGCGCCTGGAGCGCCAGGCACGGAGAAGCCACACCTGCGCGCGCACGAGGGGCGTGTCCTGCTCACCGGGCTCTGCACCTGCGCCACGTGCCCTGGGGCTGCTAGGCTGTGCTGGAACCGTGTGTTTCACTGCGCTAGGGAGGGGCTGCTGAAAAGACAGCGGCGGGGAGGGGAGGGGGCAGGGGAGAGGGGGCAGGGGGAGGGGCGGGGGGAGGGGGCGGGAGGGGAGAGGGAGAGGGGGAGGGGAGAGGGAGAGGGGGAGGGGAGAGGGGGCGGGAAGGGAGGGGAGAGGGGCGGGGAGGGGGGGGAGAGGGGAGGGGGAGGAGGGAGAGGGGGCCGGAGGGGAGAGGGGAAGGGGGAGGGGTGGGGAGAGGGGAGAAGGGGCGGGAGGGGAGGAGAGGGGGAGGAGAGGAGGGGCGAGGAGAGGGGAGGGGGGTGCGGGAGGGGAGGGGAGGGGGCAGGGGGAAGGGGAGGGAAAGGGGAGGAGGGGAGGGGAGAGGGGGGCGGGAGGGGACGGGAGAGGGGCGGGGAGAGGGGCGGGGAGAGGAAAGAAGGGGCGGGAGGGGAGGGGCGGGGAGGGGTAGAGAGGGCGGGAGGGGAGGGGCGGGGAGGGGTAGAGAGGGCGGGAGGGGAGGGGCGGGGAGGGGGAGACGGAGGGGAGGGGAGGGGAGGGGGAGACGGAGGGGAGGGGAGGGGAGGGGAGGGGGAGGAGAGGGGGAGACGGAGGGGCCCGGGAGAGGCGAGGCCCGGTGTGCGGGGTGTGGCCGGCCCGAGGCCTGGTGGGGCCCGGTGTACCCCAGGGCTGGCGAGGGCATGTCCCTGCCCTGTGGGTCCCTCAGCGCCAGGCCCCACTCGAGGCGGGACGGCTCTGGAGGAAGCTTCAGACCAGGCCACGCTGGAACGCCAGCTTGGGCAGCAAGGCACGGGAGCTGGGGGCCCCAGAGGGAACGGGGTGACAGAGGAGTGAGCCCACCGTGGGCCCCCATGGACCCCCCAAGGCAGAGGAGGTCTGGGGCCTCTCCAGCACCTCACTGAGCTGCACACCGCCGAGGGTCTCCAAGCCCCTCGCCCTGGGCTGCAAGGATGCGCCCCCTGCTGTCCGGCCAACCTGTGGTCCTTTGTCCCCCCCCAATTGCTGGCTCCTCCTTCCCCGGCACCTGGACTCAGGTGTTTAAAGGAACAGGCCCCTCTGTGACCAAAAGCTCGGGTAACTGCCCCTGGTTTCCTGGCCACCGTGGAAAGGCTGCCTTCTCACATGGGCTGTCATCAGGAGGGCTTGAGAGGACTCAGGTTGAATCCATCCAAGAGTTCATTCATAAAGAAACGATGGTGATGGGGGAGGGGCGGGGGGGCCCCCTTTCCTGGCTGACCCTCGGGTCTGCAGCTCAGGTCCAACGTGGTGATGGGGATCCACCTGAGTCAGTTCTTCTGAGCCACTGAGAAAAACTCTGGGTCATACCACCCAGCCCCAGATCCCAGAGTGGACCTCCCAATACAGACTCTTCAGACCCTGGGTCCCTCTAACACCAGTGTCCTCCCCCTGGGACCTGAGTCATAACAGCGTACACCTCTGGCCAAACCTAGTAGGAAAGGGCCTTCCCGAGGACACTGCTGTCCTGAAGAGCCAGCTGTGGTCACTGGGGGCCCGGCCCACCCCTCACACAGGCCGGGAGCAAACACCAGAAACATCAGAGGGTTAGTGGATTCACCTGTGGCGTCCGAGGAGACAGCCGCCCCCAAATGTTAAGTTTGGGGATGGCCTTCAACTGCCCATGTGACTGGCCCACCTGCACACTCCACCGGTCGGCTCCTCGTCAGGGAAGAGCCCCCAGAGCCAGCGCCCCAGACACCTCTCAGGGAGCCCCATCCTCACCGGCCAGAGTGGTCCAGGCCTTAGCACTTGACATCAATGGACGTGGTTCTGTTGATTTAATTGTTGTTTGTTGGTCAGTTGCTAAGTCGTGTCCAGCTTTTTGCTGCAGTACGTCAGCCTTTCCTGTCCTTCATCTCCTGGAGTCTGCTCAAATTCACATGCATTGAATCGGTGATGCTATCTAACCATCTCATCCTCTGTCACATCCTTCTTCTTTTGCCCTCAGTCTTCCCCAGCATCAGGGTCTTTTCCAATGAGTAGGCTCTTCACATCAGGTGGCCAAAATACTGGAGCTTCAGCTTCAGCATCAGTCCTTCCAATAAATATTCAGGGTTGATCTCCTTTAGGATTGACTAGTCTGATCTCCAAGAGACTCTCAAGAGGCTTCTCCAGCACCACAACTTGAAGGCATCAATTCTTTGGCACTCAGCCTTCTTTATGGTCCAATTCTGACATCCATACATGACTACTGGAAAAACCATAGGTGTGACTAAATCACCTTGAAGTCTGTGCCACAGTAGGAATGAGAGCAAACAGTCAGGTCGGAAAAGAGAGATTTTATATGCAAGGAAAGTGGGACATGCCAGATGGAGTGAAATGTTCTGGGACAGATGAATAAGCTAGAGCAATGCCACCATCTCGTCCAGGAATCTGTGGTATTAATCTTTCCTGAGCTTGGAAAACCTCCGCCGAGCTGTGTAAGGAGTGCTACCATGGAGCAGACAGCTCCAAGAGGGGGCAGTGCCTGATGATGGCTTGTCCCCTGTGTTTCCAGAACATGCTAAGAACCAGCAATGATGGAACTCTGTGTGGAACCCCAAGTGGGTGATAGAGAAGTTGTTAGTCCCAGAACCTCTCAGGCTTCTAACCAAGGTTAGCATGTGACCTGGCAGCTCTGGGCATGTGTACCCACCACCGTAAACTCAGATCCACCAGGGCTCCCAATAGAATTTCTCACTCACATTGTGACTTTCAGAACATTGCCCTTCACATGTAAAGTGGTTCAGCCACTACGGGAGACAGTATGGGGATTCCTCAACCATATAACCGTTTGGTCTAGTAATCCCACTCCTGGGCATATACCCTGAGAAAACTAATTCAAACAGATACATGCACCCCAGTGTTCCCTGCAGCACTATTTACAACAGCCAAGATATGGAAGCAAATTAAATGTCCATCTGCAGAGAAAGGGATAAAGAAGATGTGGTACATATACACAATGGAATATTACTCAGCCATAAAAAAGAACAAAATAATATTTTCAGTGTCATGGACGGACCTAGAGATTGTTATACTGAATGAAGTCAGAAAACTGAACATTATATGATACCATTTATATGTGAAATCTAAAAATTAATGCAAGTGATCTCATTTACAAAACAGATACCAACGTACAGACTTAGAGAACGTAGTTTTGGTTCCCATGGGGGAGGGTGGGGGAGGGAGGGGTGGAGTGGGAGTTGGGGTCAGCAGATGCAGACTGTTATAGAAGGATGGGTGAGTCCAGCTTCCCTGGGGGCTCAGATGTAAATAACCTGCCTGTAATTCAGGAGACCCAGGTTCAATCCCTGATTGGGAAGAGCCCCTGGAGAAGGGAATGGCAACCCACTCCAGTATTCTTGCCTGGAAAATCCCAGTGACAGAGGAGCCTGGTGGGCTGCAGTCCATGGGGTCGTAAAGAGTCAGACATGACTGAGTGACTAACACACAACTGTATAGGGCAGGGAACTCCACATCCTGTGATAAACCGTAATGGAAAATAATATGAAAAACAATGCTTATATATGTTTAACTGAATCACCTTGCTGTGCGACAGAAACTAAAGCAACTCTGTAAATCAACAATACCTCTACACATTTAAAGGCAAAGCAAAAACACGTCTCAGTAGGCCTTGACACTCCCAGGAAGATAGGGTGATCTTCCCGCTTCTGTCTGTTGAGACCCAAGAATGACTCTGGGGGAAAGAAATACACGCAGGTGCAGCAGGGGTGGGGTGTGGGCTGTGAACTCAGCAAGGAGGAGCCGGAGTTGGCTCCTAAAGACCCAGCACTCCATGCAGCTCCTGGGGGGGCTAGTTTTCCACTGGAATTCAATTTAAAGGCAGGATTCCCAGAGATGAGGGGCAAAACCAAAACACCATTTTTAGAGCACATGGCATTGAAATGTGTGCAGCCTGCAGAGGACGACCCAGAGTATCTCAGGCTTAGGTCCCGGAATCAGCTGGTTCCCATGTCCCCAGGTTCAGCCGTCGTCCAGTGGACATCTGGTGTGTGGCTCTTGCACACTTGTTCTCACCTGTTTGCACCTCCACCCCCAACGCACATCCAAACAGAAATGGTAGGTGTTTGTTTAAAATCCTTCTTGCTCCTGGAATACAGCGCTAACTCAGTGGTTTCCACGCTACTCCGGGGGTCGATCGACTCCGCTGGTCTCTCAGAGCAGCAGCGAACACCTTTCTCAGTTCACCCAAGTTCATTTTCTGAGCAGAGTTTACAGAATGCAATTTATAGGCTTATACTGTTTAAAAGTACATTTTCAAAAAAAAAAAAGTACATTTTCCCCTAATACCAAGGTATCAGGCTTTTTATTACTTTGATAAGTTTTTTAGGCTAGAATGGAATTTATAATCTAGAAAACTCCTCTTTAAAAGATTGTGAATCACACCTCTTTCACCCTGAAAAATTACCTTGGCAGCACATGTATAAGGAATGAGTAATGGAATGTACCTCCTGAAATATCAACAAGGTGCCTTTATAATGAAATAAAATCCAGTTATGATTCCGGTGAGTAACCCTGCATCACTTTTATTATTAAGGGATGGTTGGGAATTTGCCATGCCACACAAGTGTAGGTGGCTGAATAAAATATGATGCATTTTAGGTGCTTCAAAACCATCTTGAGTTCTCCATAGGAAGGCGTCCTTCCCACCCACCACTGTAGCCTCTAAACGCTGAGTTGAGTGTGGACGTCCAGGTGTGGAAACCTTGCCTACCAAGAAAAGCACCGCTGAGCGCAAACTGTATGGAATCACCCTCCCAACCATGAAAGTGACCACAGGAAGTAGAAAGCAACCATCGTTTTGGGGGAGAACCTGCTTCCTGGCAGATGAAACTGCGGGGCGGCACTTCCGTGGGCAGGAGGCTGTGTTTGGCGTGAATAAATGGAGGTTCTGTCAGAGTCGTTCCAATGCAGCAGGCTGTTTACGCACAGAGGGATGCAGAAGCTGCGGTCAACAGAAATGCCTATGTCTTCTAGACAAAGAAGCTGCCCTCACCCTTCCAATACTCTTTCCTGGAAGATGAGAGAGCTCACGTTTAACAAAACCCGAGGGGAAGGCGATCCCAGGATGCCACTCCCTGGCCTGCTGTTGCCCATCAGCTGGTTCCTTCTCTCCCCCACACAGGCCCCGCCTGGCCCCTCGCGGCTCCCAGGCGAGTCTAGGGCCCAGTCTCTGCTCAGAGGTGGTGATGACAGAGGTCGGGCCCTGCGTGACCCAGGGTGCCCTGTGCCCCAGATGACAGCACTCCCCTCTCAGCCTCTCAGGGGCCGGAGATAACCTGCCCAGAGGCCTTATCTGGGCTGCTCCTGCCCCTGTCCCCCAGAAGGGCCAGAGCCCAGAGCGCCCACCGAGGAGAGCGGAGACTGCGAGTGAGGGGGGCTGAGCAGGGCCCACAGCCCACTGCCTCCATGGAGTCCCCCACCATGGAGCCCTCCACCATGGAGACCCCCACCGTGGAGCCCACCAAACCAGGGAGCCTCCCACCCCATGGAGCCCCGTTACCACGGAGCCACCCACACCACGGTGCCCCCCACACCACGGAGCCCCCTCACCACAAAGCCCCTCACCACAGAGCCCCCCAACATGGAGCCCTCCGCCAGAGAGCCCCTCACCACGGAGCCCCTCACCACAGAACCCACTCACCACAGAGCCCCTCACCACAGAGACCTTTACCACAGAGCCCCCTTCACCACAGAGACCCTCACCACGGAGCCCCACTCACCACAGAAAACCCCACCACAGAGACCCTCACCACAGAGACCCTCACACCACAGAGCCCCTCACACCACAGAGCCCCTCACCACAGAGCCCCCCTCACCACAGAGCCCCCCTCACCACAGAGACCCTCACCAAAGAAATGACCTCACCACAGAGACCCCCACCACAGAGACCCTCACCACAGAGACCTTTACCACAGAGCCCCCTTCACCACAGAGACCCTCACCACAGAGCCCCACTCACCACAGAAAACCCCACCACAGAGACCCTCACCACAGAGACCCTCACACCACAGAGCCCCTCACACCACAGAGCCCCTCACCACAGAGCCCCCCTCACCACAGAGCCCCCCTCACCACAGAGACCCTCACCAAAGAAACGACCTCACCACAGAGACCCCCACCACAGAGACCCTCACCACAGAGACCCCCTCACCACAGAGACTCCCTCACCACAGAGACCCTCACACCACAGAGCCCCCCGCACCACAGAGACCCTCACCACAGAGACCCTCACCATGGAGCCCCACTCACCACAGAAACCCCCACCACAGAGACCCTCACCACAGAGACCCCCTCACCACAGACTCCCTCACCACAGAGACCCTCACACCACAGACACCCTCACCACAGAGCCCCCCTCACCACAGAGACCCTCACAACGGAGCCCCACTCACCACAAAAACCCCCACCACAGAGACCCTCACCACAGAGACTCCCTCAGCACAGAGACCCCCTCACCACAGAGACCCCCACCACAGAGACCCTCACCACAGAGACCCTCACACCACAGACCCCCTCACCACAGAGCCCCCCTCACCACAGAGACCCTCACCACGGAGCCCCACTCACCACAAAAACCCCCACCACAGAGACCCTCACCTCAGAGACCCCCTCAGCACAGAGCCCCCCTCACCACAGAGCCCCCCTCACCACAGAGATGCCCTCACCACAGAGACCCCCTCAGCACAGAGCCCCCCCTCACCACAAAGACCCCCACCACAGAGACCCTCACCACAGATATGCCCTCACCACAGAGACCCTCACACCACAGACCCCCTCACCACAGAGCCCCCCTCACCACAGAGACTCTCACCACAGAGACTCCCTCACCACAGAGCCCCCCTCACCACAGAGCCCCACACCACAGAGCCCCTCACCACACAGCCCCCATCACAGAGACCCCCTCACCACAGAGCCCCACACCACAGAGACCCCCTCAGCACAGAGGCCCCAGCACCAAGGAGACCCTCACCACAGAGACCCACTCACCATGGAGCCCCTCACCACAGAGACCCTCACCAAGGAGCCCCCCTCACCACAGAGACCCTCACCAAGGAGCCCCCCTCACCACAGAGACCCTCACCAAGGAGCCCCCCTCACCACAGAGACCCTCTCCACTGAGACCCCACCACAGAGACCCTCACCACAGAGACCCTCACCACAGTGCCTCCCCTCACCACAGAGACCCTCCCCACGGAGCCCCCCTCACCACGGAGCCCCTCACCACAGAGCCCCCCACCACAGAGCCCCCAGCAGCAAGGAGACCCTCACCACAGAGACTCCCTCACCACAGAGCCCCTCACCACAGAGTCCCCCTCACCACACAGCCCTTCCCCACAGAGCCCCCCTCACCACAGAGCCCCTCAACAAAGAGCCCCCCACCACAGAGACCCTCACCACAGAGACCCTCACCACAGAATCCCCTCACCACAGAGGCCTCTCACCACAGAGCCCCCAGCAGCAAGGAGACCCTCACCACAGAGGCCCCCCCACCATGGAGCCCCTCACCACAGAGACCCTCACCACAGAATCCCCTCACCACAGAGGCCTCTCACCACAGAGCCCCCAGCAGCAAGGAGACCCTCACCACAGAGACCCCCTCACCACAGAGCCCCTCACCACAGAGACCCTCACCACAGAGGCCCCCACCACAGACCCCCCCTACCACAGAGACTGCCACCACAGAGCCCCCTCACCACAGAGACCCCCTCACCACAGAGCCCCTCACCACGGAGCCCCTCACACCACAGAGCCCCTCACCACAGAGCCCCTCACACCACAGAGCCCCCCGCACCACAGAGACCCTCACCACGGAGCCCCTCACCAAAGAAACCCGCACTACAGAGCCCCTCACCACAGAGACCCCCTCACCATAGAGACCCTCACCACGGAGCCCCACTCACCACAGAAACCCCCACCACAGAGACCCTCACCACAGAGACCCGCTCACCACAGAGCCCCTCACCACAGAGCCCCCCTCACCACAGAGCCCCCCTCACCACAGAGACCCTCACCACGGAGCCCCACTCACCACAAAAACCCCCACCACAGAGACCCTCACCACAGAGACCCCCTCAGCACAGAGCCCCCCTCACCACAGAGCCCCCCTCACCACAGAGACCCTCACCACAGAGATGCCCTCACCACAGAGCCCCCCTCACCACAGAGACTCTCACCACAGAGACTCCCTCACCACAGAGCCCCTCACCACAGAGCCCCACACCACAGAGCCCCTCACCACACAGCCCCCATCACAGAGACCCCCTCACCACAGAGACCCCCACCACAAAGACCCTCACCACAGAGATGCCCTCACCACAGAGACCCTCACACCACAGACCCCCTCACCACGGAGCCCCACTCACCACAAAAACCCCCACCACAGAGACCCTCACCACAGAGACCCCCTCAGCACAGAGCCCCCCTCACCACAGAGCCCCCCTCACCACAGAAACTCTCACCACAGAGACTCCCTCACCACAGAGCCCCTCACCACAGAGCCCCCCTCACCACGGAGCCCCACACCACAGAGCCCCTCACCACACAGCCCCCATCACAGAGACCCCCTCACCACAGAGCCCTTCACCACAGAGACCCCCCTCAGCACAGAGGCCCCAGCACCAAGGAGACTCTCACCACAGAGACCCACTCACCATGGAGCCCCTCACCACAGAGACCCTCACCACGGAGCCTCCCACTACAGAGACTCTCACCACAGAGACCCTCACCACAGAGACCCTCTCCACAGAGACCCTCACCAAGGAGCCCCCCTCACCACAGAGACCCTCACCAAGGAGCCCCCCTCACCACAGAGACCCTCTCCACTGAGACCCCACCACAGAGACCCTCACCACAGTGCCTCCCCTCACCACAGAGACCCTCCCCACGGAGCCCCCCTCACCACGGAGCCCCTCACCACAGAGCCCCCCACCACAGAGCCCCCAGCAGCAAGGAGACCCTCACCACAGAGACTCCCTCACCACAGAGCCCCTCACCACAGAGTCCCCCTCACCACACAGCCCTTCACCACAGAGCCCCCCTCACCACAGAGCCCCTCAACAAAGAGCCCCCCACCACAGAGACCCTCACCACAGAATCCCCTCACCACAGAGGCCTCTCACCACAGAGCCCCCAGCAGCAAGGAGACCCTCACCACAGAGACCCCCCGACCATGGAGCCCCCCTCACCACAGCGACCCTCACCATGGAGCCCCCCTCACCACAGAGACCCTCACACCACAGAGCCCCCCTCACCACAGAGACCCTCACCAAAGAAACCCCCTCACAACAGAGACCCCCAGCACAGAGCCCCTCACCACGGAACCCCTCACCACAGAGCCCTCTGACGACAGAGCCCCCAGCAGCAAGGAGACCCTCACCACCAAGACCCCCTCACCATGGAGCCCCTCACCACAGAGCCCCCCATCATAGAGGCGCCCACCGCAGAGCCCCCCTCACCACAGAGCCCCTCACCACAGAGCCCCTCACCACAGAGCCCCCCACCACAGAGCCCCCAGCAGCAAGGAGACCCTCACCACAGAGACCCCCTCACCATGGAGCCCCTCACCACAGAGACCCTCACCACAGAGGCCCCCACCACAGACCCCCCCTACCACAGAGACTGCCACCACAGAACCCCCTCACCACAGAGACCCCCTCACCACAGAGCCCCTCACCACGGAGCCCCTCACCACAGAGCCCCGCATCATGGAACCCTCCACCATGGAGCCCTCCACCACAGAGCCCCTCACCACAGAGACCCCACACCACAGAGCCCCCCTCACCACGGAGCCCCCCTCACCACAGAGCCCCCTCACCATGGAGCCCCCTTACCACAGAGCCCCCCTCACTACAGAGACCCTCACCACAGAGCCCCCCACCACAGAGCCCCTATCACCACAGAGCCCCTCACCACAGAGCCCCCCACACCAGGGAGCCCCCCATCACGGAGACCCGCAGATGCAGGTTGACTCCCCCAGCTCGGGAGGCTGCAACAGGTGAGTCCCTGGAGATGGGCTGTGGGTGACGTCTCCCCAGGGGAGAGGCCGGGGGCCCCGAGTTCTCCCTCCGGCTCTTCCCTCCCGGCAGGGCCCCCTCTGTGTGGGAGCCGGGACGGTGTACCCAGGCCACAGGCAGGGTCTGCCCCCTCGCCCGGGGCGGGCTGCGGCGTGTGCCCAGCCGGGGCACTCACTGCCCGGGGGGTACGGGGAGGGGAGGTGGGGAGAGCCTTGGGGTGAGGGGTCCTCCACGCCCATCACCCAGGGAGACAGCCCAGGACCCCTCTGCTCCCGGAGTCCTGCCTGCGATCCTCTCCACACACTGGGTGGCTACGTCTGTAGACACGCCATCCCCAGTTCTGGGCCAGAAGGAAGTGTGGAAGCTAGAGACGGAGGCCCGGCAGGGCTGCTCCTCTGGGGCGTGGGGGGCGTCCGGCTCTCCCGCAGGCCTCACGTGGCGTCGCCCTGCGTCTGCGTCCCTCTCACAAGGGCTGGTCCCACTGGATTCAGGCCTGACCCTCACCCGCCACAGCCTTGTCTTAAGCTGACCGCGTCCACTGAGGCCCCACTTCTAAACCAGGTCAGAGTCGCAGGCTCTGGGTGGGCCCGACTTTGGGGGCCTCTTTCCTCCCCAGGACAGGGCCCCTCAGCTTGCCCAAAGCCCTGCCCAGCCGCTGACACCCTGGGCTCAGCCTGGCCTCCTCTCTGCACCCTGCAGTAGGCACGCCATCTGCCCCTATCCCGAGGAAGGGCCGCGGGAGCACGCTACCCCCCCTCACAGGGTGACGGACGAGTGGACTGCAGCCGCACCCAGGCGGCATTCGGGAGCCCCGTCGGGGCGGCCCCACACTCTCGGGGCTCGTGTTGGCCCCAGAGTGCCCATCTCTGCCCAGGCCAGCGTGGTCCCTGCATTGACCGGTCCTGACCGCCGCCTCCCACCCAGACAGCACTCCGCACACACGGCCGGCTCTCCTGAGAGGCCTGCATCCCTGGCACACAGTGGCCTCCCACGGGGACACTCCTGCATGCAGGGCTCTCCCGCCTCGGTGATTTACTCCAGAGCATGCAGGACGGCGGAACAAGTGCCTGCTGATGCCACACTTTGGGGCTTCAAGCAAGCCTGGTGGCATCCGGTGGGAGCCGCTCTGGGTGGCAGAGAAAGCACCACGGAGCGAGGAGGCGGTTCCACGGGAGACGGTGCCGCATCACAGGGAGGGGCCGGCCGCGTGTTAACTAAACAGAGACTAAGCAGGGCAAACCTTTTGAACCGGCGGCACAACATTTCAGAGTAAAATGCACATGGCGGGTAAAGGTCGGAGAAGATCAAGTCAGGCGCTAATAGTCGTGCTTTTCCATTTTCTTATCGATCAATATTACATTTTTTCCGAAGCTAAAACGCAACTGCGGAGTTATAGCTGACCTTTGTGTCACCCCTCCACTGTGAATACAATCGCAACAGGGGCACAAATGACTTTATAAGCCACAGAATTTTTCTGATCCAAACCCCCAGATGAGCGAAAATCTTCAAAATCTGTTTCGTTTGACAGTGGGGAGAATGAGCCTCTCCGCTAATGAGACACAGACGACGCCGTCGCCTTTAGGAATCCGTCACCCAGCAGAAAGTGGCTCTGTCATCCCTGCCAGTGGGGCCGCAGGCTCCTCGTTCGCTGGAAGTTGGCTGCAAGGTCCGAGGAGGCAGGACCCAGTCCACCAGAGCTACACCTCCGGGATGGGGCTGGGGGGTGGCGGGCACGCTCCATTTACCACCATCGACCACATCACACCCCCTCCATTGGAGACAGGGTTTAGCCACCATCTGAAACACTCCCGTGAGCTGGAGAGGAAGCCCCAGTTGCAGAGGGAAGTCCAATGTGGGTTCTAACCCACCCGCCTTCAGGATGGCGCGCCAAGACGGGTTCTGAGGGAGACTCTAGCATGCCAAAACCAAACCAGCCCACTTCACAGAGCGTGTCTCGAGGGCTTGCTGTTTGCTTGGGGCCTGGGAGATCCCCCCGCTTCGGGGAAATAGCACAGTAGGTTAGGGTTCCCAGGACCACGGGGTGGACAAAAGGAAACCCCTGGTGGCTCAGGTGGTGAAGAATCCTCAACCAAGGCAGGAAATGCAAGCTCGATCCCTGGGTCAGGAAGATCCCCTGGAGGAGGGCATGGCAGCCCACTCAGTATCCTTGCCTGGAGAATCCCACAGTCAGAGGAGCCTGGCAGGCTGCAGTCCACGGGGTCGGAAAGAATTGAACGTGACTGAGTGACTAACACTTTCACTTGTTCTCACCTTCCAAGGACCACAGGATGGACAAAAGGAAACCTGGTTTAGAGTTAAATGAATCTGGCTTCAATAACATGCAGCAGGACTTTGTCAGCTCCCTCATAAGACAGACACTGCCCCTGCCCGCTGTGGGCGGCCAGGACCCTGCTTCTAAGTCTCCTTGCCTCCCTGGAGGGTGTGCATCCTGTTGGGATCTGAGCCCCAGGCCTGCTCTCCCCCCAGAAACACTCTCTGCTGCCCGTCCCAAATGACCCAGTAAAAAAGAACCCAAACCATAGAACTGACTTGAACAGACCTTTAGACTCATAGGAAAATAAAAATAACTTCCCTGATATTAAAACCAACAAGGATTTTCCTTAAAACTTGTGAGTGACAACAACTGACTCAAAATGAGAACTCAGTGGCTGTGTCACAAGGAAGCCTGCCCAGACAGGCGTGGCTGGGTCAGCATAATCCATAATTCATGGCAGGCTCTCCAGACAGTAAAGCACAGCTCAAGTGTTAGACTGTACTGTATTTATCAGGTACTTGATATCAGGACTCGGCATTTTTCTCATATAAGTAGTCAATTAACTGGATTCTCATGTATCAAAACCTGAGTCTTATTAACACAAAGATTGTTTCCCATTGAAATGATTAACATAATCATGGGAGACCAGGTAGGTGTTAGAATGCAGAGGCCTGGGGGATGGTGGAGGCTGGGCTACCAGAGGCATCCTCCTCCCCTCCCCCTCCTCCCTTCCCCCTCCTCCCTTCCCCTCCTCCCTTCCCCCTCCTCCCTTCCCCTCCTCCCTTCCCCCTCCTCCCTTCCCCCTCCTCCCTTCCCCTCCTCCCTTCCCCCTCCTCCCTTCCCCTCCTCCCTTCCCCCTCCTCCCCTCCCCCTCCTCCCCTCCTCTCCTCCTCCCCTCCTTTCCTCCTTCCCCTTCTCCCTCCCTCTCCCTTCCCCTCCCCCACTCCTCCCATCCCCCTCCCCTCTCCCCACTTCCTCCTCCTCTCCCTCCCCCCCCCTCCCCCCCCTCCCCTCCCCTCCCCTCCAGGTCTGCCCAGCATCACCTGAAGGGCATCCTTGGGAAGAGTCCAGGGGGAGAGAGAAAAGGGCTACCTCCTGCCTCCAGACCGCTGCAGGCCCACCAGGTCCCCGGGGTGGCAGCCTGTTCATTTGGCTCCACTTTGTGGATTTGAAAAGCTACTCTTTCCTCCCAGGGGTCAGAGTTCCCCCCCAACCATCCCCCCGCCCCACCCCTGTGTCAGGAATCTTACAAGCTGGGAGCTAAAGCCCTGAGGGGCCCCCACGACACTGTAGCCTTGGCTCCAGTGTCTCCTTGGGAAAGCAGAAAACAGGCCAGGGGCCAGGCAAGGGGCCTCAGCCACCGAGCCTGCCTGTGTGCGGGGCCCTCTGATGCTCTAGACAGTGAGCGGGGTCATGGGTCGGGGGGCAAAGTCTGGACGTGTCCGTGTCAGAGCAGAGGGTGAGGGACAGGGCAGGCTTGGTTAGCACAGAGGCCTGGTCCAAGGCCGTCCCCAGGAGGGCCACTGCCCCCATGCCCGCTGGGCTGCACAGGGAGCATGGGCCCCCTCATCCAGACGGGCACAGCTAGGCTCTGCCACAGCATGGGGGCACCTGAGAGCCTAATTATGGGGAATTCGGGGTGGTATAAGTGAGCGTGGAAAAGGCACCCGTGTTTCCCCGATTTGCACATGGCTGCGGCAGGACAAGGTGAGCGCCTCTGGCTCAGCCAGGTATGCAGGTGCCTGCTAAGTCACTCCGTAGAGTCTGCCTCTCTGGGGCCCCCTGGACTGTGGCCCACCAGGCTCCTCTGTCGGCGGGGCTCTCCAGGCAGGAACACTGGACGGGGCTGCCATGCCCTCCTCCAGCTGTGACCTCCAGGCAACTTCTGCTTCCCTCGGGTTTGAGGCTGAGCGCAGGCCCGGGGCGGCTCCCACCAGGCCTGCCTGCGGTGGTCCCCCAGGTCCGCTCCTGCTGGTCCCCGCTGAGTGGATGTGGGCCTGCGTCAGCAGATGCGTCCACCTGTGCCGAGCACCTGGCTGGAGGTGGGGCTTCTGTTAGCCGCCTGCCGTCAGGGTCAGAGAGTGGGTTTCAGGCCCCTGCCCGTCAGTCAGCAGCTTCACTCCAGTCATCAGAGACAAACCAGGACAGCCGTGCACAGTCCACGGTCAGGGGAGCCAGCGGTCACTCCCCGAAAATAATCAGAAAACCATGATTCACTCCTGTGGGGCTTTTGTACTGGCCAAACAACACATCTTTCTGCAGAATTTACTATCTTCTTGAAATTTTTCAGCTAATTTCACTCTCAGGTTGAAGAAAACAAATTGCAAATCATAGGAGAAACCTTTCAATACAGTGGTTTTTTTCATTGTTGTTTGGTTAAAACTAAGAATCCTGGAAATCCAGACTATGAAGGGAAGTTTATGAGGAAACAACCACCATCCCTCTGGCACAGAATTCTATTCTTACATAAAATTGGAATTTAATTAATAGCTATTTTTGTTAAGGCCAAAAAAATATCTACCACAGTATATGTTGTATTAACCCTAAAATCCAGGTAGAAACCAATTGCTATGTTTACAGACTAAAAGGGTCTAGAGAAGAATTATGTTTACCGAGAACTGTGCTTTAAGAAATAAAAATCTGGAATATGGTGATTTTTCTTCTTCTAAGCAACAAAAAATATTTCATCAAAAGATGACAGTGGGATTTGCAGGCGTCTGATCCTTCATCAGAGGATTTACAAGGGAGACCCATTGCTGGACGTCGGGATGCAGGCGGGGCCTCGTGTGGCCGGTGAAGCAGGAAGGTGGTCATCGAGGCACAGGTGGCCACAGCATGCCCAGCCCCCAGGCAGCATCCAGTTACCTCTGTAGAAACAGTAAATCAACCCGAACTCTGGAGACAAGCTCCGCTCCCCGCCCTCCACAAAGTCGCCACATGCAGGTTTGAAGAAAGTGCCTGCAAGTGTAGTTGAGGTTGAAAGAAAAGAAAAACAGTATACAAATAAACAAGATTCACAGAACATGCCTAATTTTATTTTTAGGTGTGACATTTCACCTCAGGTTTTATCAGCAGTGGGATTTCCTGGTACAAAGCTCTCATCCAATTTTCTGGGGGACCGTCGTGGGGTGGGCTGCCTGTGGAACCACGTCTGAGCCTTGGGGACACAGCCAGGATGGGTCCTGGTGGTCCCTGAACCACGTGCACCTCTGCTCTGCCCATGGGTGACATCGGTCACCCTGGCCAGGGAGGACAGGGGCGCCCTGGGGGAGAGCCTCCAGATTCGTCCTCCATGCGCCTTCCCAGCAGGTCTGTGGGCCTTCTCTCAGGCTGGACAAGGAGAGCCAGAGCCTTGTTTGGAGGCACAGGCGGGTTTCCACCCCAGACCCTGTGGTGGGGTCCCCACAGCTCTGAGGAGCCCCCCACCGGCCTCCACTCCAGCCAAGAGGGTCAGGGACCACGAGTCCGCTATTCACACACCAAGCGCCCCACATGGCTGGGTCCACGCACCTCCTGTGACAACGCTATAGTATCTGAGAAAGCAGCTCGCCTGCCCTCATTTTTAATGATATAACAAAATCTCATCTTTAATTACCTGAACAAAAAGGCTTCAAGTCCATCAGCTCGCCTCTCAGGGCGAGGTATCAGCGCGCAGTTTCAGAACCAATTACCCGTGTTTCCTCTTTACTTCTTGCAAATGTGACCTTTTGCTGGGATCCGAGCACGCGTCTCCTGCTGCTAGTGGGTAACGTCGGTGCCTGCCCATCGCCCACATCAGGACAGCGGTTCATCCCCATCGCCTCTGATGGCTGCAGGACAAACGGGTGTAGGGGACCCGGGGCTGCAACGAGAGGACTGGGAGGGGCCACGGGGCCTTCTGGAGAGGAAGCCGGATGCCTGGCGTGGATGGAGGGCATCCTGGCACCGTCCTGGGTAGCCCAGCCTGCAGGCGCTGAGTCACAGCATCCACCACACCAGGTGGGCAGGTGGCGGGCTTCAGACTCAGGAGCCGAGGTGAAACGCCAGGCCAGAGGGTGGCAGGCGGCGACCCAGGTGGCTCACAGCTCTCCGGGCTCTGGGCCAGCACAGAGGCATCGCCCATGGACCAGGGACCCCAGAGGCCAAGGCCTGGGGCTGAGCCAGGGGGAATCACGCAACACGGAGGCAGGCACCTGTCCCCTCCTGCCAAGGCTCCTGGGCGCTGGCTCGAGGGCTCGTGGGCTTGAGGGCCATCATGGGGGCGGGGAGGCTGTGTGAGTGGCTAGCCTGGCACCTTTGGGAGAAGTCTGGATGGTGAAGGCAGGAGGGGCCACCAGCACCACTCGGCCAGAAAAGCCCAGGGCGGGGATGAGCCTGCCCCGAGGACAGGACGACGGAGGGCCGGGCTTGGGGGCTGCGGAAGGGCCTGCAGAGTGAGCACTGCTCACGGCCAGGCCGCAGACGGCGCCCGCCCTCCCGGGCTTGCTGCAGAGCCTGGGTCCTCAGATGTCCGCCCCCCCTCCCCCGGCCCCGCGTGCTACGCAGAAGGGAGGGAAGGGCCACCACTGGGGACCCCCGCTCTGAGTCAGCGGGCACTGACCGCTGGGGCTCCCAACTCCAGAGGCCAGGGGACCCCGGATCCTGTGTCGTCACCCGCCCCCACACACAATGGAAGGACGATCAAGGCCGGCAGGCTGCTGCCCCCTCACCCCCCACCCGCCTGGGGCCTCCAGCTGCTGGAGGATGGGGGAGGAGCCATGGATGCCTGGTGGCCTCGGGGACCAAGAAGAAGGCTCAGGTGAGCCCAGCCAGGTGAGCCCAGCCCCTGCAGCCCCTCAGCCCCCCGACGCTGGTCAGGCTAGGATGGCAGCTCCTTCATCTGCCCTCCTCTGAAGACAGCTCTGAGCGGGGAGGCCTCTGGGACCCCCAAGTCCCCAGATTCGTCCAGGCAGAGCTGGGGGGACACCGTTTCAGGATGAGCTGCCTCCCCACCAGCCGGGAGCCCTGGGCAGCAACTCCAGGGGCCCTGTGTCCCCCCCGTGTCCAAGGAGGCCTTCCGACCACAGAGCCTGAAGGACATAAACATGGGGGGCCAGGCATGGCTGGGGGTGCCGGCTTCCTTGCCCAGAGCCTCCCTCCCAGGGCAAGAGAGCCAAGAGCTGGGCCCACGCGGGATGGTCCTCCTCCAGGGCCGGCCCCCACAAGCCCACGGCCCCTTGACAGGTGTTGAGGGGGATCTCTGGCGGCCGCGGTTGCAGACGCGGGCGGACTCTCCCAGGAGGCCCTCACCAAACAGGGGCCCCAGTGCGTGGACCAAGCTGGGTGGGGTCCTGCCTGCTCCCCAGGCAGGAGAGGCTGGCGGCATGGGCGGGGGTGGCCGTGTGTCCCCTCTCCGCAGTGACCTGCAGAAAGTCATCTTGCAGAGTGGCTGCCAGGCCGCCCGGAAGAGACAAGAGGAGCTGACGGGGGCAAGGCGGGTCCCTGCAAGCCTGGTGGTGAAGCTCGGGGAACTGCCTGCTGCTCTCAGAGCACCCTCAGGGCCCGGGGGCAGCAGGACCCCGCCCCACCCCCATCCCGAGAGCCCCACGCAGGCCGGCTGGGCCTCAGCTCCAGGCCCAGCAGGCGGGTTGGGCGGGGCGGCTCAGACCACCGCCCTGCAGGCTGTGAGCGCGCGGGTCTTGGCGTCGGTCCCCCTGTGGCCTCTGTCCTCAGGGACGGCCGGGCCTCCTGTGTCCCTCTCTGTGTCCACGTCCTGACATCGTCTTCCTACAGGGACCCGGTCTGTGGGATCAGAGCCACCTGAGGGCCTCGCTGTCCCGGAATCCGGAGCCCCTTCCCGAAGTTCCGGGGTTCAGACACCAGCACACGAGTCTGGGGGGCCACGGTCCAGCCCACAGCCAAGGCCAGTGCAGAGCCCAGGTGATGCTGGCGCCCACCATCCGGCCCACGAGCTCCGAGAGAGGACAGGGCCCCCCGTTCACAGCACGACCGGGGGCTCGTGTGAACAGAGTGAATCAGAACAGGGCAGGGGCGCTGACAACCCATCCCAGACCAAACCAGAGACAGCAAGCTCTGCTCAGCTCTGCTTTGCTCTTAGGGATTTGATTTGAGCCTTCGCAACCATAGCTTTTAGATGATTGTATTTCTTTTTGCCCATGCAGCGCAGCTGGGAGGGGGCCCCAGACGGCTGTGGGGTGGGTCGGGGGGCATCCCAGCCTGCCTCCCCGCATGGCCCCTCTGAGGGGTCCCAGGCGGCCTGGCTGCCCCTCTGTGAGCAGTGGCGACCGGAGGCCCCGCCGACAGCAGCTCCTCCCCTGCCCAGCGCTGATGGAGAAGGAGGCGACCCTACAGCCAGCAGATCCAGGGCCCAGGGGCAGGACGCACGGAGGGGTGGTCAGTGCCCGCAGCTGCGCTCAGGGCAGGAACAGGGCCAGCAGCCAGTCCCCACGGCCGGGATGGCACCAACCGCGGGCCCGAGACGGACACACCTCCTCCATCAGAGCTGGGGCCAGGCCGGGAGGCAGAGACGCCCGTGGGGCTGCCTCCCCTGCCAGGCGTGCCCCCAGGACCGCAAGGCCACCCCTCGGGAGGGCGTGCTGGGGGCCGGGGGCTCCTTCAGGACGTGGGGAAGGGACGGGCAGGCACAGACGGGAGGGCCCAGGGCCGGGGGCAGGCTTGGAGAGGCCCTCACCTCTGACCCTTTCCAGAACCACTCACTCCTGCTGTGTCCGCGTGGCCGAGCCCACAGAAGGCCCCTGGTCCACACCCGCCCGCCACAGACCCACCCGGGACCCCTTCCCGCCACCCCAGGGAGCAGCCAGGCCCCTGCCTGAGCCGCACTAGAGGAGATCGTTTCTGGAATTTTCAGCTGGACCCGGAGTGCGTTTTAGCCCAGGAAACCGCTTCTGAGTGGGTTCCACACGAAGTCACTGAGACAGCCCCGCTGACCCCGCAGGCCTCCCGCTCCTCTCAGCAAACACGCACACACAAGCCGCAAACCACTGACTCAGGCAGACAAACTTTCCGAGTCAACCACTGGCAGGGCGCTGCCTCCGGGGCACGTGACGGCCATTCCAGCCCCAGAACAAGCTCCACTTATTAACAGAGCGGCCATCGGTCACTCTGAGGACACAGACGTGCATGCAGAGAGAAATAAAACTAAATCAGCAGGAGCGTCCGCAAGACCCGCGATGCTAATAAGGCGCCTCCCGCCCGTCGGGGGAGAGGCCCAGCGTGATTGAAACAAGCCTCATCTCTGCAAACAGGCCGTTAGCGCCCAGAACTTCCCAGGGACACGGGAAGACCAGGCGACCCCCAGCCCTGAGTCCCTATCACGACTCTCATGGAAAGTCCAGTTTCCAAGGTTCATGGGGGAGGGAAGATGGGGAGCAGACAGCCCTGGGGGTGTCAGTGTGAGTGATGAGGACCCCTGGCCATCCTGGGGGTGGGGGGTGACTCCCTGGGCTGCGGGGAGACGGCGCACATGTGAGGCCAACCCCTCCATCCACTCAGCTCGGGGCCACAAGCTTGAGAAGGGGAGTGGGTTCTGGATCCCCCGGGAGGAGCAGGGGAGACAGATGGGGAGAGATGGCCCCAGCCGCCCCAGGGGCCCTCTCCCTGTCCTAGGAGAGGCCCAGCCCACATCTGTCTCCAGGCCAGTGTCCTGGGCTGCAGGAGCTGCTCAGATCCTGCCACACCCTTGTCTGAAGGCCCTGGAGGCCAGGCCTGAGGTCGGCTCCCCTGGCCTGGCCTGCATCAGCCGTAGGGGGGACACCCAGCTGGCCTTTCTACTGGACGGCGCAGAGGAAGAATCAACCATTTCCGCGGTGCCTAGTTCCTCCCGGCTCCAACTCCTCCAATGGGCCAGGTGGGGGTGAGGCGGAACCGTGCCCTCAACTCCTCTCCGCCTCTGCCTCCCATGTGGCGTCTCAGCCACCCACCCCCACCGTTCATCGAGTCCCCCCCTGCCCGGAATCCTCAGGTGGGCTGGGGTCTCCCTGGGACACCACCTTGGAATAAAGTACTTAAAGCCTGCCCCCCACCCCTCCTGACCATGGGCTGGCCAGCCTGCTGCTGCAGAAGAGCACTTTAGCAGGAAAGCGGCCCAGATGGCTGCGGGTAGGGTACTGTCCAGAGCACAAGCTCAGGGCTGGGGTGTCCATCCCCCCCCGAGAGAACACCCTAGGTTAACCTACAGCTGGGCACCCCAGACACAGCTGGGGCAGGAAGACAGCCCCGCAAGCCCTGCCCGCCATGGGCCCAAACACTAATCAACAAACAGACGTCCACTGCTCCCAGTCGCTACGTTTGGGAGTGTTTGTTACGTAGCATCACTATGGAAATTGATAGTTGACAGGCCAGTCCCTCTGCCACAGAAGACACGGGCTCAGCTCACACCCCAGCAGGGACAGAGGAAGGAACGGGAAACAGCACTCAGGGCCGGAAAGCCAAGAGCGCCGATGCTGGTCCCAGCCGGGCGTGGAAACTCAGGCTCGCTGGGCCTTACCTGCATTTGAACTGGCCTCCCGACATGAAATTCTGCCCAGGTGTCCCCATGTGGATGCAGATACTGGCCACAGCAGGTGGAGTGTCCGGCATGAAGCAGATTAACTCAGAACACGCACCAGATCCATGAAATCACGGCAAAGTGTTTCAGGGAACACAGCATAACCTCTGTTATAGTAATATTTACACCAAATAAGTCAGTGCTCTGCTAATGACTCACCAATTAAGCCCCTTAGTGAGAACGGCTGAGAACTTAGCAGACTGCGTTTGACTGAGGCCGTGGGCCGCCATGAGACTCTTAAGACACGCCGGCCCCGGGGTCTGTGCACGTGCCACAAGGGGCCTTTCATCCCCACGAGGGACTGTCATCCACATGTTCCTGTGTTGGTCGTTAAGAACGTCATGGAGCAAAACGGCATTTCCTATGCAACACAGGGAAACCCCACCGTCACCCTGCGTTCAGAGGGCGGGCCTAGCTCTCCTGTTGTGAAGAAAGCAGGCCACGTCAGCTGTCATGCTCAGTGCTGGAAAGCGTCTCCTTCTCCTGATTTTCTACCTCTTCACCTGGATGTCTGTGACTGCACGGACAGTCACGTAGGATACAGTGGGTACATGTGCAGGGGACACAGGTTCCACCCCTAGTCGGGAAGATCCCATGCGCCGCAGGGCAACTAAGCCCCAAGCACTAGGACTGCAGAAGGTCCTGAACTCTGGAGTCGGTGCCCTGAAGCTAGAGGGGCCTCCGCTCACCACAGCTACAGAGGGCCCGCACTCAGCAATGAGGACCAGCGCGGCCAAAAAAGGAGAGCTAGAGGCTAACAGTTTTACATAAACTGAAACCTAAATACACAGACAATAACGCCCCACTTCTTTCAAGGATACACACATAGTCAAAACCACATGGAACACCTCAGAATGAGTGAGTGCTAGTCACTCAGTCATGTCCCACTCCTTCCGACCCCGTGGGCTGCAGCCCGCCAGGCTCCTCTGTCCATGGGATTCTCCAGGCAAGAACACTGGAGAGGATTGCCATTCCCTTCTCCAGGGGATCTTCCTGACCCAGGGATCGAGCCTGGGTCTCCCTCACTGCCGGCGGATCCTTTAGAATGGGTTCTCCCTAAAGGAAGGGTGATAGGGAAATGACACTAGGGTGGGGATGAAGAAGAGTATGATGATAAAACGAACATGATTAAATAAAGTGAGAAAAGGGCCTGATCGGGATAAAAAGAAAGAACATTTCTGCTTTCCGTCAGACACACACTGTGTCATCCTCACCATCACCGGCTCCTCCTCTAGGGCTTTATAGACGCTAACTCATTCAGGAAATTGAGAAAGGCTATTATTCTCAAGTGAACAAAACAAGCTCTGGAAGAGGCCAGGCCAGCGGGGAAAGAGATTCCCAGGGAATCTTTCTGAGGATTTCAGGAGCGAGGGTGTCAAAGGCGTTCACAGTGTCAGCTGTGGGAGGGACGCCATGCACAGAACCGCGGCTCAGGGACCATTGGCGTATGAGCGCGCGCGTGTGTGTGACAGAGCGTGTGTGTGTGTGCATGTGTGTGTGTGTGTGTGTGTGCGCGTGTGTGGGTATGTGTGTGTGTGTGCGCATGTGTGTGTGTTTGTGCATGTGTGTGAGCATATGTGAGGGTGTATGTGCGTGTGTGTGTGTGCATGTGTGTGCACACATGTGTGAGCATGTGTGTGTGCATGTGTCTGTGTGTGTGCGCGTGTGAATGTGTGCGTGCGTGCATGTGTGTGTGAATGTGTGTGTGCGTGCGTGTATGTGTGAATGTGCGTGTGAGCATGTGTGTGCATGTGCGTGTGTGTGCGTGCGTGTGCATGCAGGGGTGTGTGCGTGTGCGCGTGTGTGCATGTGTGTGCGAGTGTGCATGTGTGTTAGTGTGTGTGTGAGCATGGGTATGCGTGTGTGTGTGTGTTCGTGTGTGTGCGTGTGTGCATGTGCGCGCGTGTGTGAGCATATGTGAGTGTGTATGTGCATGTGTGTGAGCATATGTGAGGGTGTGTGTGCGTGTGTGAGCATGTGTGTGCATGTATGTGTGCACACATGTGTGTGAGCGTGTGCACACGTGTGTGAGTGTGTGCACGTGCATGTGTGCGTGAGCGTGTGTGCGCGCACGCATGTGGGTGTGGGTGTGAACGTGTGTGTGTGCATGTGTATGTGCATGCACAAGCACACCTGTGCTGTGCAAGACAGAGACAGAGTGACAGGGAGAGAGAAAATTAAAACAAGCCCTTCAAGCTGGCAAAGACCGTCCTAAATAAAATATTTACCGTATTTACACTCTGGCTGCTCCTGCGTCAGCCCCAGGCCCACGTGGGCAAACAGGGCGGCGCGGGCCTCACAGCTGGCTGCATGGCGGGCCCCACCGGCAGGAAGACCATGGCTGAGGCTGGGGGCCCGGAGGAGCCCCAGGGTGGGGGCCGCACCAGATGGGCCTTTGAACCCTTGCTCTGTGACTCCACGCCGAGCAGAGGTTCTCTCCGAGCTGTTTCCTCCTTTGAAAAATTAAGATATTTAGCTAAGAGGCACGTCTTATTGTTGTTCGGTTGCTCAGTCGTATCTGACTCTTTGAGACCCCATGGACGGCAGAACACCAGCCTTCCCTGTCCTTCACTATCTCCTGGAATTTGCTCAAATTCACTTTCACTGAGTCAGTGATGTCATCCAACATCTCATCCTCTGTTGTCCCCTTCTGCTCCTGCCCTCAATCTTTCCCAGCATGAAGGTCTTTTCCAAACAGTCAGATCCTTGCATCAGGTGGCCAAAGTATTGTAGTTTCAGCTTCAATATCAGTCCTTCCAATGAACACCCAGGACTGATCTCCTTTAGGATGGACTGGTTGGATCTCCTTACAGTCCAAGGGACTCTCAAGAGTCTTCTCCAACACCACAGTTCAAAAGCATCAGTTCTTCAGTGCTCAACTTTCTTTATGGTCCAACTCTCATATCCACACATGACTACTGGAAAAACCACAGCTTTGTCTAGATGGACCTTTGTCAGCAAAGTAATATCTCTGCTTTTTAATATGCTGTCTAGGTTTGTCATGTCTAGATTCATAGAAGATCTTTAGAAAAGCCACATTTGGAGAGAACTTAAGAAATATATTGATAATAAAAATGAGAAGGGACGTGGTTTGAGTTTTCAGAAAGCCAGTGGCCATAGTGGGAAGTGTTTGATTGCTGTGGGTTTTGTGGGAACTCAGTAAAACAAAAAGTTATTAACTAGTAACTAAGGTGTAATGGCGCCAAGAAAGCACGTGAACCTCACATCCAAGTTCAGAGCACAGCCCACGTCTGCCAGTTCGGGAGTCAGGGACCCGGCCCCAGCCTCCCCACGTCAGAGCCTCCCGGCTTCAGCCCACAGGCCCGATCTCTCCTCCGTAAAGACTCCTCAGTGAATCATCCATCAGAGAAGGGGGTGGACACCGGGGCTCTGGTCCAGAGGCTTCCCTGGACAGGGCAGGAGGGGAGGGGGCACCCACATTCAGGCTGGGGCGCCCGTGGGGAGGCACCGTGCCCTCAGAGAGGTACCCAGGCCTCGAGCAGAGGTGCGTGGAGAAAATGATGAAAATACGTCCAGCTCATTTGTATCAACGTTAAGTCTCCAGTGGCAGCTGGATGACAAGGATGTTGTAACTGGGGTCCACTTAACAAGGAATACAGAGGGGTCAGTGCCCCCAAGAGGCTGGAAGATGCCCCGTTTAAATCAACCTGCAAGGCGTCGGCCCCAGACACGCTTCAGAACAGCTTCAGCATCGTCTGGTCCAGGGCGGAGGTAGAAGGACGTAGGGCTGCCAGGCTTCCTCTCTGATCTCCAGGCTTCAGGAACAGCTCTGAGCTGGCAGCTTCCTCAGCTCTGCAGGGTGGACCCCAGACGGTCGGGCAGCAGAAGTCAGGCAGGGACATCCACAGACGGCCCGAGGATGCTCTCCAGGAGGAGGACCCTCCTCTGAGCGTGTCCAGGCCCACGCGAGACATGCGTGGGCAGGTCTGGGTAAGAAGCAACCCAGGAGCAGCCAAGAGTGCATCATGGTTGGGGGGGCGGCGGTTTGCTGAGCCACTAGGGAGGGCGGGAGACCCAGGTTGAGCCCACACCCACCACACTCATAGCGCACGCACACACACACACGCACACACACGCACACGTGCGCACACACACATGCAAGCACACGCACACACACACCACACACAGCGCACGCACATGCGCACACACACGCGTGCACACCACACTCATAGCACACGCACACGCACGCACGCACACGCGCACATGCACACACACCACACTCAGAGCGCGCACACACACGCACATGCACGCACACGCACGCACACACACACCACACTCATAGCGCACACACACACGCACACACACACACCCCACACTCATAGCGCACACTCACACACATGCATGCACACGCACACACGCACACAGACACACACACACACAGCACAGAACGCCCACCCAGCCTCTCGCCTGCAGGAAACAAACGGAGGCCAACGCTCCCACCCGGGGGCCACAGGATATAGGATAAAGGCGACCACTGGTTTAAAACAATCAACCCTGTAACCCAGAAAAGCAGGTCTTACTTCTTACCAGCGCTCGGAAAAATGCTAAAATGAGCAACACTACCCAGTGCCAGGCAGGCTGAGGAGAAGGCTGAGTCTGATGCCTGCTGAGAGGAGTGTTGATTTGCAAGATGGTCTTGGGGAGACCTCGAGGATGCCCTAAAGTCGGCTCACTGCGCACATGCTTCCTTGAACATGTTGTTCTCAGACGCCACACGGTCCTCCAGCCCAGCAGGATGAAGGCCCTGGCGTCGGGGCCCCCGGCTGTGCCCCTCGGGTACCTGGGCACAAACTGCATGAAGCAGGCGCGCGGGGATGAGAGCCTCTGGGCAGGACCGCGCCCTCGAGCAGGAGGAAGGCGGGGAGCCAGCAGACAACAGGATGGACCCTCTGAAGCGCCGAGGGCAAGGGCAGGGCCGCTGCCCTGAGCCTCAGCTCAGCGAGCGCCTGTGACGGAAATCACAGGAAGTGAAGCCTGGGGAAGTTGTCCCTACGAGAACCACTCCAGGACAGTCTCTGAAATGAAGGACCGTGACCCCGATGGGCGCACAGAAGGTTCCAGAAGAAATGAACTGCGTCTGAAACAGCAAGTGTGGGACGCAGCCACTGAAAGCACAGCAATACCAGTGACTCGTGAGCTCACAACGTGTAGAAGTAAAACACGTAAGGACCAAACGAGGGGAGCGGGGGCCCTCCTGTAGGCTGCTGTGTGTTCATGCAGCCTTCGAGCTGAGGTGACGGTCTCGTCAAGGCGTAGAAGCCGAGCACCTTGTGTAACTCCCAGGAAGGAAGGAAGTGGAAGTGAAAGTCGCTCAGCCGTGTCTGACTCTGCGACCCCGTGGACTATACAGTCCATGGAATTCTCCAGGCCAGAACACTGGAGTGGGTAGTCTTTCCCTTCTCCAGGAGATCTTCCCAACCCAGGGCTTGAATCCAGGTCTCCTGCATTGCAAGGGGGATTCTTTACCAACCCCCAGGGGAGTCATTAAAAAGACAGCCAAAAATAGAACCAGAACAGCTGACAGAGGAGAACAAAGGGAATTTTAAAATTCTTGATAATACCAAACAGACAGAAGAGTGGAGTGCAGGGCAGACCGCTAAAGCTGGGAAGACAGGAAGCATCGTGTGTGAGGAGCAGAGACCATCCAGCAGAGATGCTGGATGGGAGGGTCAACGCCTAACAGACGAGGATGTCTTTCCACCTAAGTGCCCAGCACGATTCACATTCACGCAGCGGAGCTCCCGGCAGCCCTGAGTGGGCACAGCGCCAGCCCACGGGGCCCCAGAAGCGGGAGGCGGGGCACCGGGGCAGACGCTGGGCGGCAGGTGAGCCCCAGGCATCGCTCATCTGGGAGGGCTAGCATGCTGGGTCTGCACGGGGCCCCAGAGACCCGCTGGATCCCGGTCGGCAGCCCCCACGGAGCACGCGTCTCTCGGCTGGAGTCAAGGCTGGGGACCCAGAGCCGGCCCCACTCCCCTTCCTCTGCCCCCTCCTCCTCGGGAGCCCCCAGGTCATCCCAGGCCCTTTGCATCCTTCCAGCCAGGGCCCCCGCCGACACTGCACAGAATCTCACCTGCGTCAGGTCCACATTGCATGCCTTCCCTGGGCGGAGGGAGGCCGAAGGGGGTGAACCCAGGGTTGCCATGGTGATCCCGCCCCGGGGGCCCTGGGATGCCTCCTGCTAACAAAGCAGGAAACTCAAGGATCCCCCCCACCCCCGCCTTGGAGGACTCGGCTGGGCGCAGACGAGCAGGTGCCCACCGGAGGGAGCCTCTGCGAGAGCTGGTTCTCAGCCCCCAGACCCCGGGCTCGGCACAGGCAGCCGCTGAGCCAGAAACGCGGGAGAGGATGAGCGCGGTCATCTCAGGACAGAGTTCCTTCAGGAGACGAGCTGGCGGGCAGCTGACACATTTGAGGCTGGGGAGAGTTCGGTGTTGGCGTGGGTTGTGGAGGGAGGGTGGACGTGACAGGTGTGGGGGGGTGCTGAGAAGCCCACCTTGGAGACACGTCCCCTGTGGACGGTCCGGGGCTGAGCGACAGCAGGCAGCCCGCCCTCGAGAGCCCACGTCCCCTGGGATGCGACCCATCCACGTGTTCAGAGACCAGCGCGCAGGCAGAGGCCCTGAAGCACGTCCTGCCGTCCGGGGCCAGCGCCACGGCCCTCTGCCCGGGGGCTGGCCCCTGTGGCCGAGCGGGCAGCACGCAGAGTCCAGACGGCCGGGAGGGCCCAGCAGGTGGAAGGGCCGGGCCGGGCCGGGGCGGGGCGGGGGAGCGGCCGGCAGCAGAGCACACAGGTCCTCGGGCGGGGGCCGGGCCGGGGCGGGGCGGGGGAGCGGCCGGCAGCAGAGCACACAGGTCCTCGGGCGGGGGCCGGGCCGGGGCGGGGCGGGGCGGGGCGGGGCGGGGGAGCGGCCGGCAGCAGAGCACACAGGTCCTCGGGCGGGGGCCGGGCCGGGGCGGGGCGGGGGAGCGGCCGGCAGCAGAGCACACAGGTCCTCGGGCGGGGGCCGGGCCGGGGCGGGGCGGGGCGGGGCGGGGCGGGGGAGCGGCCGGCAGCAGAGCACACAGGTCCTCGGGCGGGGGCCGGGCCGGGGCGGGGCGGGGGAGCGGCCGGCAGCAGAGCACACAGGTCCTCGGGCGGGGGCCGGGCCGGGGCGGGGCGGGGGAGCGGCCGGCAGCAGAGCACACAGGTCCTCGGGCGGGGGCCGGGCCGGGGCGGGGCGGGGCGGGGCGGGGCGGGGGAGCGGCCGGCAGCAGAGCACACAGGTCCTCGGGCGGGTGGTCCTCCAGGGTCAGGACAGACGAGGAGGCGGGCCCTGTCCCTCCTGGTCTGGAGGCGCGGAAAGAGAGCTTGTGGACCCCCTGGGCGCGGTCACCTCCCACGCAGGCCAGGCTCTGCCCTGGTGCGGACTGTTACCAGGGGCGTCCTGGGCGTCCGCCCGGCCCCTGGCCACCCCACCGCGTCCACATCTAAACGTCCGGGGCGCCCCGAGCGTCTCCACGGCACTCAGGGTGGCCCCCCGTCAGTCCGCCCCCTGCCCCCTCGCTGACCGCAGCTGACCCAGGGCATGAGGTGCCTCTTGCGTCCACAGTATCTGCCGTCAGTTCCTCTGTGACCGTGTTCTCAGGACACACGCGTCCACGCAGCACTGCCAGGGAGAGTCTAGGTGTGTTCCTCCACGTAGCCGTTCCCTCCTCTGTCTCAGCATTGAGGTCAAGACCATAGGTCTTACCAATGATTTCTCTTCTTGCCTTTTATAAGCCATAAAAGCAAAATGAAATGGAACGGCAGCTTTCCAGTGTCCTTTCAGCAGACAAACTGTCTCAGACTAGATTTGACCTAAAGCTTCAGTTTGCACAGCAGCCCAACGAAGGGGCTCTGGCCCAGGTGGGGGGTGGGGGGCTCAGACCCCCACGTCTGCTGGCCGCCCAGCAGCTGCCCAGATGGCTGGTCACAGGGACCAGAATGCCCGGGGCAGAAACAAGCAGGCCCAGGACCACCGCATGCTGCCGGTTCCCACGCTGTAGACACGGGGGTCTCCCCTGCAAGGGGACCCGGGCCCGATGCCCACAGCCCTCACACGGTGAGTCCCGCACCCGGCCCCGGCCAAGCCCCGTCCATTTCCCCTCAACGTACCCATCACGTCAGGGGCACGTGACCACACAGCCCATGTGAAACGGCAGCTAAACGTCACTGGGCTCCTGCCTGAGCCTCCAGGGGACTCACGTGCAAAGTCAGGGCTGATGCCCCAGAGCCAGGCAGGGTAGCAGCGGCCCGGCCATGGCCCCCGCGACTGCATCCCGAGCGGGACTTGCTCCCCAGACCCCGTGTCGGCAACTGAGGCTCCTGGGTGTTCCAATCAAGTCATCATCGGGACACAGAGGACCGACTCCTTCCAGCGCTGAGACCTCCGATCTTCTGAACGACGGGACCCCTGCTGTCTTCGGAGACCCTCACACTGCCCCTCCCCACGCCCAGGGCCACCCCGATCCTGTGGCCCTGGGTCCCATGTCCACCCCCACTGGAGGCTCCAGCTCTGAGCGTCCGGACCACGTGACACCACAGCTGCCCAATAGAGGAGGTTCTACGAGACACATGACCCAGACGGGGCGCATGGACTCGCGTGGAGGCCCCACCCTGACAGGTCTCTGGTCCTGCTCTGATCAGTCACAGCAGGCCAGCTCTGCCCAGCGTCTCGTCGAGGGTCTGGGTGGTAGCCGTGCTGACCGTCCAGCCTGGTGGGACCAGGTGGGTTTCCAGGCCCTCTAGCGGGGCCACGCAAGCTGTGTTTCTGGGAAGGGAGGCTCGCTGCTGGAGGTCGGCAGGCTGGCGGATCTACATGCAAGCGAGTGGGGAGACAGTGCCCAGGGCAGGATGGGGCAGGGCTGGCCGCCCCACCAGCCTCCCGGGGACCTGCCCAGAGGCTGGAAAAACAGGCTGTCTCCACTGGAGCCTCTAAATTATGAAAAGGCCAGAAATCCCCCAAGAGAAAGGCCAAATAAAAAAGCCTTGTTATTACAAAACAGAAGGAATTTGACATAAATGATACAGTCCCGGATAGTGAGATAGTTGAGATAATTTTCAGAATCAAATCAGCCTAGTTTCTGTCTTCTTTCTGCATTTCCTAAGCTCTGCTTTATGCCTAGACAACCCCAAAAGCAGATCATCTACATGGAAATTAAGTTGTTATAAGAGTTCTTAAGATTCCTCATTTATATTTTATAAGACTGTGCACTTGGAGAGTGATCAGCTGAAATTTAATTGGGTCAGACGTTATCGTTTTAAATTTTAAATAACTGCACAAAAATGAAATTTAAAAATCTCTCCGTGTCTAATAAATTAGTACTGTAATACTGATATTAGCCTCTGAGGAGCCTGGCGCAGTTTAGCATGAGGACAGGGTGCCTGCCAGGCGGGAGGGCCCAGCCGTCAGCCACGCAGGGCCGCCGGGCACCAGACTCCATCCCAGCTGCCCCCGCCCTCCAAGCCGGACACCTTGAGAATCTGTGTCAGAGGCTCTGTCTTACAAGAAACACCAAGAGGACGTGCTGAGCGGTCAGCGAAGGCGGGAGCAGGTCAGCCCGCTGCATCCTCGCCCGTCCAGCAGGAGGGATTCCCTCGCATCGGGGGCTCCCGGCCTGGCGAGGTCCTTTCTAGGCCAGGCCCATCACCACCCCCGGTAAGCAGGTGCCCGAGGCGGGTGGCCACGCCCACGCGGAAGCCCAGCTCCTCACCGGCTGTTTCTCTGCAATCGCCTCCCCACTGACCACCCGCTGGACTGGACATGTTGCTTCTGCTGGCCAGAGGAAACCCTCCCCTCCTGCCCCAGGGAGAGCACGTCCTGCCGGACCGCTTCGGAGGGATGTCCGAGCTGAAGGACAGCAGAGCAGGGACCAGGGGACATGGCACCAGTCTTGGGGTCAAGGCCACAGCCAGCCTGCTGCAGGGACCTCGGTGGTTCTGTCCGCAGAATGGAGCCAAGCCCACAGGACGCGACCCCAACCCTCCCTCCCTCTTCCCAGGTGGGCAGCATCACTTCCGGGAGGCCTGGGCCTCCCTGCCTGGACGGGTCAGGGTGTCAGCCGCTGCGAGGGCTGCCCACTCCATGGTCCCAGCCCAGGGGCTGCCCCGCGGGGGAGGGCGGCCATGGTTAGGCACCACTGCCCCCTGGTGGACAGGCCGGGGCTGGCACCATCCAGCGGCCCATCCTCAGGCTGGCCGAGGGCGTCCACGCCTGGGGTCGGGCGGGGGGGGGGGGGGGGGGGGGGGTGCGGGGGGGGGCCAGGGTCCCTGCACCTGCCTCCCTGGAGAAGGGCCGGTGTGCACTCGTCCCCCTGCTCCTTACCGGGTGTCCGCCGCAGACGACGCTCAGCCAGCTGTTCTGGGCGGCGGTGGGAGGGGGCACCTCTGGGACCAGAACAGGGAGGCCGGGCGGGGAAGGCCGCTGCCTGGTGCCCCCGCACCCCCAGCCCAGCCCCGGGAGGCTCTCTCCTGGGGCTTGAGGCGCCCCCGCCCATCTCGGTGGCTGTGAGAGCAGGTGGAGAGCCCTTCGGGGGAAGCCCAGCTCGATGGAGGCCCCAGCGTCTAACCCTCTCCAGACACCACTAACCCACAGACGGCTGTCTTTCCTGAGCTTGTTACAGTGAACTTAATATCCGTTTCCAGTAAAACTCTCAAGGATGATAGGATGACAGGTTTTGGGGGGCGGGAGGGGGTGCAAATGCGACCCAAGTGAAAGTCTGAAGTTGAAGCGTCCCCTACGTGTGAGACCTCCTGAGTCCAAAGGAACAGGTGTTTCTGTCTTCCTCACTCCTGGGGGGTAAAATGGAAGGACCCACAGGAGGGGAGGCAGGGTGCTCTGGGGAGGTGAGCAGCGCCCTCTGCCTGGCGGCCCCTGCAGCACGGCCTGCCTCTCGGCGTGACGTGTCCTCAGAGGAGACGCCTCCCTACCCGGGACATCTTTGCTCCCTGGGGTCCCTTCTGTCCCCTCCTGCCCCTGGCTGGGCATCTGTTCCTGAAGCACCTTCGCTGGCCTGTTCCCCGTTCTCCCAGACTCGGGGCGCCCTGGCCCTCAGCTCCGCACAGGCGGAGGGGTCCCGACGGGGACGGTCTGTGCTCCAGGCCCGGCCCCCGCGACCCCCCCCCCCCCCCCCCCCGCTGTTCTCGGGCTGTCCGCATTCATGAGGAGCTTGACCTCTGCACCCCGTCCATTCGCAGTCTTAACAACTCCAGTCCTTGATCCTTATGGAGAAACGAGAGGCAGTATGACCCCCGGGAAGTTGGGGTGGGCTGTCTGCCAAGGACGGGCTCCCAGCCGGAGCTGGTGGTCCTGGCCCTTGTGACCAGCGGACGCAGCGGCTCAAGTGCCCAAGACTGGCGGACGTGGCGCCCTGGGGTCACCCCATCTCCCCTGCGCCCCACAGGCGGCCTCGGCCACCACCAGGATCCCGGGTGACATGCCGGGGGGGGGGGGGGGGGGGAAGACCCTCGCTGCCCCAGGACAGCTGTGGCCCTGAAGCGTGGTTTCTGCGTGTTGCCCCCACCCCACGCTTCCTCCAAGAGGCTCTCCCACAACGAAGGAGGCAGTCTTGCACACACACACCACTGTCCCCTCACCCCGCCTCGATATCCTCATGTCTGAAAGCCACACGCGTGCGTGTCCAGACAGAAAGAGGAGAAGGGTGACTGATTGCGGGCGGGGGGTGCACTCTGGTGTTGGAGAAGACTCTTGAGAGTCCCTTGGACAGCAAGGAGATCCAACCAGTCCATCCTAAAGGAGATCAGTCCTGGGTGTTCATTGGAAGGACTGATGCTGAAGCTGAAGCTCAAGCTCCAATACTTTGGCCACCTGATGAGAAGAGCTGACTCATCGGAAAAGACCCTGATGCTGGGGAAGATTGAAGGCTAGAGGAGAAGGGGACGACAGAGGATAAGATGGCTGGATGGCATCACCGACTCAATGGACGTAAGTTTGGGTAAACTCTGGGTGTTGGTGATGGACAGGGAGGCCTGGCGAGCTGTGGTTCATGGGATCACAAAGAGTCAGACACGACTGAGCGATTGAACTGAACTGGACTGATGCGCTCTGGGTGATGGCTCTTCTCTCTCCCCGGCAGACAGTATTGATTCCTCGGAAAGTGTTTAAATTAAGAGGCTAGAGGCTCACTTTGCCAGAGAGCTCGGTGTAAAGAATTATCCTTCCGCACATCAGTGGGGGCCATCGCCTTCCGCGCTCCGTGTGTTCGGGCGGTAGGAGCACCGAGACCCGAGGAGGCACGATTCCCGTCTGGCGGCCCCGCTCCGTGCCGGGTCCGCGGGAGCCCCACTTGCTCCCCGCAGCACGGTCGGCCCTCCTCCTCAAGCATCAGCTCACTCTTGCCGGGCGACCGCCTGCTGCAGACTCAGGAGCTGCGTGGGACTCGTGGCTGCAGGACCAGTTCCCCCATGAAGGCCGCCTCCCCGGGGGCCCGGGGGCCCGGGGGCGGGGCAGGCTGAGGGGTCTGAGTGCCCGGGGCTCTGGGAGGCGGCCAGCACCCTGGAGGCGCAGTGACTGCAGAGTGACCGCTAGGACCCCGGCCCCTCTCAGGGAGGCGCCGCCCAGCACCTGTGACAGGGACCGGGCCAGAGTCCAGGGCACAGCTCACACACCCGCCCCGGGGCCCCCGCCCCCACCAGCCACGGGCTCAGGCCCCCTTCGTGGCCTCACCAGCAGGGACGCGCGGCACTCCTGGCTGCTCATGACGTCGGGCGGGCAGCTCCCGGGTCATCAGATCTCACCGAGGAAAGCAGGTCCATACGGGGAGCCCCCGGAGCCCAGGGCTGCAGGGAGGAGCAGCCACTGTCCCGAAAGTGTCCTGAGCCGGACGCTGGGGGCAGCTGATCCTCCCACGCGTTCTGGTCCGCAGGCCCTGGCATCTGACCTCAGGGACTCGGCCCGGGCTCTGGCCACCACTCAGACGCGTGAGGGACAGGGCAAGCCAGCAGGCCACGTCCCCATGCGGAGCCCTGCTGAGCCTTCCCTCGGCCAGCCGGTCTGTCGGCCTGGCTGCCTGGGGGCAGGGGTCACTGGGGGCCATGTGGCCCTGCAGTCACGTGACACTGCTGCCGGGCAAGACTTCTGCAGGGATCCCGCAGGTGCCTGGTGTCCAGCCGTGGGCTCTCAGCTGGCGAGCTGACCCTTCCCCGGGCCGGGTGGGAGGGGCCCCGCTGGGCCCCACAGCCTTCCTCCCAGCCCCTCCAGGAGTGCTAGCCCACCCCACCCTGGCCCGGGCCACTCTGGGGCTGCCTGTCACACCCACCCCACCCCCCTGTTTGTTCTGGGTCATCCTGTCCCGCTTCCAGGCCAGACTGAGCCAAGCGTGGTCGCTTCCAGGGCCCAGGTGTCGCCCGTCCCGTGTGTGTGTGAGCGGCATGGTCCCTGCGTCCGGGACAGCGGGTGGACGTGCTTTCCCATCCTGCTCCATGTGGCTGGAGACCACAGACACACACCAAGGCCGGGAGGCCCTGCGAGGGGAATGGAAGCAGGCTGGCCAGGCCTCGGCCCCGGGGGTGGAGGCCAGGGCAGAGTCCTCAGCGACCCTTCCCCTCCCGGGCCCCAGACACAGTGCTGAGCAGAGGGATGGCCCAGCCTGCGGGCCAGCACAGGGCCAGCCAGGGCCCAACACTCACCTGCCCAACCGCAGGGTGCACACCCCCTGGGGCGCTGAGCCCACTGAGACAGCAGCCCACGGAACCCACACACACCACTGCCGGGAGTGACTGCAGGAAGAGGTGTTCAGAGACGGGCTCAAAAACCGGTGATGAAAACAGCTCTGACAAGTGTCCGGGCGGCCCACAGGGAGACAGGGACAAAGGACCCGGGGAAATAAAACAGCACAAAAAGGCAGTTGTGAGCCCCAGATCAGGAACCAATCAGGGTCAAAGGTTTAAGTATGTCCACGAAGAGACAGAGGTTGGCAGAGTGGGTTAACCCTACTGCCTACAGAAACTCACCTGGCGGGGAAGGGGAAGTTGGGAGCCTGGGACGGACGTGCACACTCGGCTGTATTTAACACAGATCACCAACAAGGCCCTGCGGCAGAGCACAGGGAAGTCTGCTCACTGTTAGGTGGCAGCCTGGCTGGGAGGGGCGCTTGGGGGAGGATGGATGCATGTGTGTGTGTGCCGGGGTCCCTTTTTCCCTGTTCACCAGAAACCATCACAACACTGTTAATCGGCTACACTCTATTTTATTCTTATACAAGATGAAAAGTTAACAAAATAAAATCAAGTGTGTGTATCTTCAAAAATATTATGTAATAAAGTAGCATTAAAAAAAAAAGAAACCCTCATCTCAAATATGTGAATCAGGTAAGTTGAAAGCATAACAGAGAACTACCATCGGGAAGGGAGGGGGCTTCAGAATTGTTTCTGGTGCCGTTTCAGGCGCCAGCTCGGATGGAAAAGCCCAGGCTCCAGGCCGGCGCTTAGCAGCCCCGGTGGATGGCGGCCAACTCCTGGGGAAGGCCGTGACCATTCGGCCCCGCTCACCTCCCCAGCATGTGTCAGGGTGCCAGGTTGGTGGGAAAGGCACGTGTGCTTCACTTCAGAGACCGGGAACCGGGGAGGAGGCCAGACTCCTGCTCAAAGGCCATTTCCCCACCGACAAGTGTGTGTCAGTCGCTCAGTCGTGTCTGACTCTTGCGACCCCATGGACTGCAGCCCGCCAGGCTCCTCTGTCCATGGGATTCTCCAGGCAAGAATACTGGAGTGGGTTGCCATTTCCTTCTCCAGGGGATCTTCCTAACCCAGGGATCGAACCTGGGTCTCCTGCATTGTAGGTGGATTTTACCATCTGAGCCACAAGGAGACAATCAGCGCCCACACGCGTCTATAGACTGACAGAGGGGGGCTCCATGCAGAAACAGCACAGGCGTCTGGAAGTGTCGTCAGTGGTCTGACCAGCATCACCTTGTTCTGGTAGTTAGTCTTCAGTTCCTGGGTCGGTCTATTCCAACTTCCTTGAGACCAGTTCTCAGAATTGTGGTACCTGGCTTCCCTCACAGCTCAGTTGGTAAAGAATCCACCTGCAACACAGGAGACCCCGGTTCAATTCCTGGGTCGGGAAGCTCCGCTGGAGGAGGGATAAACTACCCACTCCAGTTATTCTCAGGCTTCCCTTGTGGATCAGCTGGTAAAGAATACACTTGCAATGCGGAAAACCTGGGTTGGATCCCTAGGTTGGGAAGATCCCCTGGAGAAGGGAAAGGCTACCCACTCCAGTATTCTGGCCTGGGGAATTCCAGGAACTGTATAGTCCATGGGGTCTCAAAGAGTCAGACACGACTGAGCGACTTTCATTTTCACTTTTCACTTTCTTGTCACAACTGATGTTGAAGCCCCAACACTTTGGCCATCTAATGGGGAGAACTGACTCATTGGAAAAGCCCCTGATGGTGGGAAAGATTGAAGGAAGAAGGGGATGACAGAGGGCGAGATGCTTGGATGGCATCACAAATTCAATGGACATGAACTTGAGCAAACTCCGGAAAACAGTGAAGAACAGGGGAGCCCGGTGTGCTGCAGTCCATGGGGTCGCAAAGTCGGACATGACTCGGCGACTAACAGCGTCTCATGCTGCAGTCTGGCCATGATGCAGTTACTTTTCCCCCCTGGCGGGGGTTTCAGTCTCTGCAAGAGGGCTCACAGGACACAGCTCGGAATATCACCTGTGGCCCCTAAAAAGGAACTAAAGGTCCTAGATTTTAATGACCAAACTACTATTGTGTGTTAGTTTTTCTTCGCATTTTTCTCACTTCTCTGACGAAGTTTCTTCTGTGACTAAAGGTTTTCTACGGACAAAAGGCAGGTGGAGGACTGGGTGGGCTGTCTGTCCTGGGACGGCCCCACAGGGGCCTGCCCCGCCTCACTGGGTCTCCCCTCAGACCCTCAGGGGCACTCCCGGCACAAGCCCCCCTCCCCCCAGCCCCATCCCCAGCCCCTGGAGCAGCAGCCGCAGGACAGGCCTCGCTTCTGCCCCCTTCCCAAGGCCTGGCGCGGGGGGAGCAGAGTGTGCTCGGCGTCCCCTGCCCTGGGGGAGCCCCTGGCACTCAGGCCACCCCAGAACCTCACCTTGGGGCCTCTGCAGTGAGGCCAGTTAAGAGGACGTCACCCCACATCCAGGGAGTGGTGTCCTCACGAAGTCACGGGCAGAGGCAGAGATGGGGACACGCGTCTGGTCTCCATGCCCAGGACAGCAACACCACCAGAAGCCAGGCAGAGGCCCTGGAGGGAGGGCTCTGGGGGTCGCGGGCTCCCTGCCTCAGGCTCCCGGCTCCAGGAGGAGACACCCGCATGCAGAGCACCATCTCCTGGTTGCTCCCAGCCGGGAGACAACGCGTTCCTGCCTGGACTCCCAGAGCCCCCTGATCCTCAGAGGAGACTCTCTGAGACCCCCATGGACGCCTGATGCCGTGGACAGGCCGAGCCCCACACCTACTGTGTTTCCCACACGCACTGGCGCATTCTGGGGGCCTCGCTGAATAAACCAGGGGCACGCGGACACAGGCCCTGGCCACCGTGACAGGGGATCTGATGACGAGAAGGTGCAGTGACCGGCGGTCAGATGCGCTGGACAAACAGCTGATTCTCGGCTTGGCTGGACGGAGCAGGACAGCAGGAGGTTTCATCAAGCTACTCAGGATGTCTGGGAATTTAAAAGCTTCTAAATCACTTATCCTGGAATTTTCTAACAGCTTCAGACTGAAGTTGACAGTCCTCTCTCACTGTGGGTTTGGGGAAACATAAGGAACACGGTCCCAGAAAACCAGGGACAGCGGCGCACGCACAGGAAAGCCATCGCAGAAGCCACGCCCCACCCCGGCCTCGTGGCACCTGGCATAGTCAGATGGGCCTGGGGGGTGGTGACCAGGGCCCCGCAGGGAAGCCCTGGGCGTCATCAGGGACCACAGCACCCTGGGGGAGGCCCTAACCCGCCCGCCTGCGCAGGTGCCCGTGCACACACCTGGACCCGCCTCGGGTGGAAACTCTGGACTAGCCAACGCCTGCCTGTCTGGGGTGGACTCCTGACCTCACAGCCCCTCCACCCTCCGCCTGGTTTCTGGGCAAGGGCACGTGACTCCTAACAACCCACCAACATTCACATCGGTCTGTGACCCCTGCCCCGTCAATGCAGGAGCGGCCCTGCGGGATGGCCCCAACGGCCTGGGGGGCGGGGGGCACCCAACCCCTGCCCACCGCGGGAGGGAGGCGCTGGGCTCAGCAGGATGTCACCTGGATGCCCTGCCCGCTGCGTGGGGCCCGGGGCTCGCCAGCAGGGGACAGTCACCGGCTGTGCCCCCCGGCACTCGTTTTAGAGGCTAGGATCTGAAGGTGGCGGTTAGGATGGGGAAGCGGGGGCGCTGTGTGTGACCGCAGCCACTCTGTGAAACCGAGGCTGCTGGGTGCATTGCTTCTCTGAAATCCCCAGCCCACGAGGCTGGTCCTAGTCCCCGTTAACATTTTTATATGGAAATAGAATAGTTTAAGATTTTAAAACATGTTTAATATAAAAACCTCTAAGTACAGAAGTTCAGAGAATATTAGAAATCACCCACATCACATTCCAAATGGCTTGTGGCTGTTGGAGAGGCTCCTTCAAATGAGCTAAGCCTCCAGGAGAGATGGCTGATCGTTCTAAGGCAATAAGTGTTGCCTGATCCACATCATTATTTTTTACAGATTTAATGTTTCAGTACTTCAGGGACGGTGAACACTTTCTGAGCTCGACTGCTGAAGGGAATCATACTAAACCTGACTGTGTGACAGCAACGGGAGGGCCCCCTTCAGCACACACATGTGGCAAGACTGCCGTGATCGTGGCCACACTGACCAGAGCTGAAAAGACCCGGCCACGCTCTCCCTCTCCCCACTGCTGACTCCATCCAGTCTATTTCACTACCTCAGTGCACAATCATTAACAGAGGGAGCAGAGGCTACCCTGAGATACAGGAGAGCTCGGTTACTCCAGGACTAGAGAATCGACGCCTACACATTCGTCAAGTGTTCCTGACACTGACATCTGTAAGGGGACAGAAGGGGAAGGGCCTTCTTTTTTAACTGGAGCTGACTTAGTCTCTGCTGTAAAGTGGTTCAGTCACACACACCTGCGTCTTCATACTCATTCCCATCACAGTTTATAGCAAGGTACTGAGTACAGTTCCCCATACTACACACTAGGACCCTGCCGTTCACCTACACAGTGGCGTAAGTTAATCACAGCCTCCTGATTTATCCCTCCCCACTCCCTCTCCCCTTTGGTAACCATGTTTTCTGCCTCTGAGTCTGTTTCTGTTGGTAAAACTCAACACTCACATTAGTCTAGAGCGTTGACGAGCTGAGACAGAGGCCCTCTGCAGCCTGCAGCTTGGCCGGGCCCCTCCCTGGGTCTAATGCGCAGGTCCTGACTCTGAGCTGTCCCGGCCTGTGGGCTGGGAAACGTGGGCCACCCGCCACCCCTGGTTCCCTCTGCATCCATATCCCGGCTGGGTTCCCCTCCTCGGGGGCCCTTCCAGGTGAGACACGTTCTCCAGTCATCTGAAATCAAGGTGCACCCATCCCCAGTCACGGCTCATGGCGCTCACTCCAATGCAGGGAGACCCAGAGACTCCTCCATCCCCACCCCACCCTCCGTGAGGCCCCTAGGACCCTGACCTTTCCTCCTCCCCACCCCCACACCCTCGATGTGCTTGCACAGACAGCTCCGACTGGGTGAGCCTGCTGAGCACCCGCGTGTTCGGGGCACACAAACCCTCACACCATCCTACCCGCCACATGAGCCCACTGGCAGCTGACAGCCCGCTCCCCGCACCGCGGGCAGGAGCCTCCCCTCCCTCAGGGTGCCCAGCACCCTGACTCTGGGGCACTTACCACCTCCAGCTTCCAGGGCTGAAGGGCACACGGGGCGCCCTTCTGGGAACTCGGCCCGTGTGGTCGCCAGTCCCTCCACCCAGAAGCTCAAAAGTCTTGCTTCCTCCAGACTCCAGCGCTTCATTAACTTCTGCTTTATCGTCAGTACGCACCCAGGAGCGTCTTTTCTCAGCAGCTTTGCTGGGCAGGTGCTCCCTCAGCTCAGGTAAACCCCCTCCCACCCCCTCGCCTCACCCCCCTCGCCCCCATCCCCTTCTCCTCTGGGTCCCCCCATCACCTACCAGACCTCTGTTCTCTCCCCTCCTGATTTTATTTTTGTGGAACAATACATCGTAACCATTACTCTTTTAAATACACACAGAGTTCTTCAATCAGTCCACATGTGACTATTAACACCTTCAAAGGGTACTTAGCTTTGTGGGATTTCAGACCAGGCCGCGGAGAAGCGGGTGGGGCAGAGTGCCAGGCAGAGCTGAGCCAGAGGGCCGGGCCGCGGTGACTATGAGAGGCGCACTCTGCACGCTCGGGCCCTCCAGCACAGCCTTCTCCGGGCCCTGCCGCCGGCTCCGGTCACACGGTCGCCCTAGTGATGCTGCTGCCGAAACTGCAGGCCGCAGTAGCCACACGTCCCCGTCTTGGTGTCTTTGTCCTGAAAGATCCCAAGGGAGAACCGCCCTGTTTCCATCTTCCACCTCCATCATCAGTCCAGACACGGGAGACATCCGACACTGAAACCAGGCCCTGGAACCACACTGCCACCCAGGTGCCGCGGAGCCCGACAGCAGACGCTGTGCCGGAGGCCCTGGTCAGCCCGCTCCCGGACTCGTCACGGCCCCAGGCTCCCCGCCGTCCACAGTCGGCTCAGTCCCCGCCCACCCTCCCTGCCCGTGAGGCAGGCGGCGTCCTGGGCAGGGGCCTGGAGCAGGAGGTGCTGAGCAGAGGCCCCCTTCGGGGCTGGGGTCGAGCCAGGATGGATCAGCAGGGGTGCAGGGACTGCCCTGCCAGAGGGAGCAGCCCACCCCCAAGCTCTATTCTGTCCTGGAAGCTCTGTGCATGCACGCCCTCTGCTCGGCCCCAGTGGATGGCTCACGGGCCAGGCCGAGCCGAGCGTGTGCTGCCAGCAGGGACAGAACAGGACAGGGACCGGGGCTGGGGGCCGGGGGCCAAACAGCACGTTACCAGGTTTATGTACACTCTGGGGTGGCCCAGGGCTCCCCCGCCGCCGTCGCACGATATCACCCGACTCCCGACTTGGCTCACGGGCTGCTCCGCTATCAGATCAATGGCGAAGTTCTCGTTCACCTGGAACAAGACAGACAGGAGCGCTCGCACAGACACGTACAAACCCTCAACGTGCTCGCGGAATTCCAGTCAGTGTAGACCACCCCCCGCAGGCACACACTGCCCTGCCAGCAAAGACGCCCTGCACCTTCTCATTTAAACATCAGGGCAGGTCTTCAGATACAGATAATTACACACGTGCACACACACGTTTAACTCTTCATTTGCATGTAATTTCAAACTCACAGGAAAGCTCCGAGAAGTACAGCTGCACAGTGACTTCCTAATAGTCTTCACCTGGACTCACACACTGTTAACATCCTGCCCCACACACGCATGCGCTCGCGCACGTGTACACACACACACACACACACACCCCTGCCTCTTTCTGTCTTCAGGGAACGACCAGGAGCAGCAGCTGACCCCACGACCACTTCAATACGGGGACCTGTTTCTGAGCTAACAGCTGGTTTGGCCCCGAGCAGGAAGTGGGGCACTGAGCCCTTGGCTCAGGCCAAGGGCTGCTCCACGGGGGTGTCAGGGGTGTGGGGGACAGGAGGGACGATGGCTCAGTAACTGCAAAGCACAACAGCAGAGCTGGACCCAGAGCTGCTCCAAGCCCACTGGTTTTCTTACTGTAGGAAATCACCTCGTGATTTTTAAGCTGGTGCAGAAACAGAAATGAGGCAGCATCTCTCCTCTCTCCTTGGGGGCCAGCGTCTCTTCATGCAGGACTCCGCCAGCAAGCCGAGAGAGCACCATCTGAGCTGACGGACCAGGAGCTGCTCACCCGCAGCAGCCAGAACCAGAGCCAGACCCGCCAGGCATGGCCTGGTGGAAGCCCTGTGGCGCACGCAGCAGCCTGCCCAACCTCTAGGCTCGGATCGGATCCGATGGAGCCGCTGAGTCCCGCCCCAGCTGACACACTCAGGGTCGAACACTGCCAGACCACCTCTTGAAAGCCACCCATCTCTGCAGGCCCAAGGGTCACGGGGCCACACACAGTCAGCGGCGGGGTCCCCGCTCCCTCCCCGGACGCCCCTGGACACAAGTGCACAGAAGAGGCACTCAGGCTGTAAGCGCGGCCCTCAGTAACTGCGATTCTGCTCCAGGAGGAACCGAGAGTCCGTTTACCACCACGGTGACAGGTGCCCTGCCCGGGGGTCCCCGAGGCTCCCCGCCCTGCACACACAGAACCCCAGCCGCACCCCAGGGCCCAAGACTGCAGTGAGGAGAGGAGAACAACGATCCATCTTCACAAATGAAGGGGGAGGGCCGCGAAGCTTAGGTGTTAAAATCTGAGCCTGGGAAGAGCACCGGCCTCCTGGCCCAGAAGCCAGAAGGGGGGCAGAGCCAACCCGCCTGCGGCCACCATGACAGGGCCCCCAGAGGAAGGGACACTCCTGACTCAGGAACGCGCTGTCGGCCTGGGCTGGGGCTTGCCTGAAGCCCCCAGGCTCCTCCTTCCAGAATGGGAGCCAGGTCATAGCACACGTGACATGCGGTCCCACTGCCATCTGCGCCCCGGGCCCAGGGCCCCCTGGAAACGGAGCGCCACACGACGGCCACACTAACCACCTCCTGGGCCCAGCATGCCCGCTGCCTGAGGTGGCCATGATGCCCGTCACTCACGGGCAGGAAACACTGGCTTCTAACTCCATGTGCGTGACCACAGAGCAGTGAAAACAGGTCTGTCGCCACCGGGGAAAGCTGGCCTCTCAGGCCCTTTGCCTCCCTGCGGCGACCCAGGACCACGGCAGGCCCCACTCTGTCCTCTCCTCTCCAGCAGGCCCGTCCCAGGCCAAGGGCCAGGGGTTCCTGTGCAGACTCGCTGCGGCCACACGGGCCCGCTGGTCAAGACTGCCCGAGAGCCACGCCTGGACGCAGCCCACCTCCCCGCGAAGGCGGCTCTATGGTCCAGTTCCTGCTTTCTTTGGTCCTCAGCCTAAGTGCAGACTCACTTTATTTCTAAAAGTACAACCAAACTGTGGGTAAGATGGGTAAGATGGGGGGCTGTCGGGGGCTGTGAGCGGGGTGGGGTGCACGGGAAGGGGGCGGGGGGGGGGCAGTGCAACACTCTGAGTGACCCTGCAGTTTGCATATAAGACACTACGCATTTGTCCAGACCCACAGAATGTACTTCCCGGGTGGCTCAGCGGGTAAAGAATCCACCTGCCAATGCAGACACGGGAGATGCAGGTTCAATGCCTGAGTTGGGAAGATCCCGTGGAGAAGGAAATAGCAACCTGCTCCAGTATTCTTGACTGAAAATCCCATGGACAGAGGAGTCTGGGGGGTTGCAGTCCATAGGGTCACAGAGCTGGACGTGATTGAGCAACTAGGCCCAAGCCCAACAGAATGTACAACACAAAAAGAACCCAAAAGAAACCTAAGCCACAGACTTGAGTGAATCACAAGGTTTCAATACTCTGCACGTGTTCAATCCTGTCACTTCTAACAACGGGAGCACGCTCAGCCAAGAGGAGACCAGGGACACTGGGCGGGGGGTGGCGGGGGCAGGGGGCAGTACTGGGAGCTCAGTACTCTGTGCAGTCTTTCAATAAACCCAAATCTTTTAAAACAAGCCTCTTGGAAACCAGAAAAAGAGATTCAAATTCTACTAAACACCAAATCTTTGTTGCAAGAAGAAAACCCCGAGAGACTAGCTGCACATCTTACATGAACACAGGCCCCTGGACACTCTGGACCTTGGACAGGAAGAGGCCCCGAGTCCCCAGGTAGGGCCCACATCTCCTGCCCTTGCAGGAGGGTGCTCTACCACTGAGCCGCCTGGCAAGCCCTTCTTTTACCACATCTTTTCCTTACCTCTTTCTGACGACCCACAAATCGAACTTTCCTGTAGTCTTTATCGTCATAAACCTGAAAAGAAAAGGAGTGATACTTACAGCCCAATTCTGTACCTTTGTATCAATCACAGACATTACAGAAAAGGGGTTTTCTTCAAGTCAGGCCGTGCCTGTGATCACACACTTGAGGAGCTGTGCCCCACGGACATTTCTCAGCGGGATTCCTAACATGACCACAGGCAGCAGTCTGAGCTGGGAGAACCAGAGGAGAGCAGGTCCATCGGACGGGACACGCTGACCTCCCATCTCACAGGCCGCAGGGCCTCCCGCCCCTCTGAACTTGCCCGGTGACCCTTCGACATCACAAGTACTTACTCCCTCATCTTTGGAATTAGGATTATCCCTAACGCTGAGTTTCAGTCGACAGCAGATCCTCGAGTTATTAAATATGGTATTTAACGTTACACAAACGTTAGAAGATTTGACCCACCAAATTGACGGTTTCTGACCCCGACGGAGGCCTCCCCAGAGTACCCAATGGGTTCCCCCGGAGTGTCGGCCTAGTTTCGGAGCTCGCCGAAGCTCTGACGGTGAGACCACAGCGGCTGCAAACACCCAGCGCCTCAGCCCGGCTCACACCTCAGCCCCTCGGTACCCACCCCTGCGGATCCAGGACCCGGGGACCCAGGGGACCACGACAGCAAAGACTGGCCCGAGGGTACAGGGGCCTGGGCCCCAAGGGGGACTGGACCGTGGGAGGCGGAAACGGGGGCCTGGGTTATTGGGCGACTGGACCGCGGGCAATAGACTTGGGCCCCAAGAGCACCCACACGCTGGACCGCGGGACCCAGGGGCCGGACCGGGGCTCCACCCGCCTGGGCGCCCCGAGGGGAGAGCGCTCTCTGCGCCGCGGTGGTTATACCTGGCCGGTGTGCGTGACCTTCTCCCCGGTCGGCGAGGTCCGCACCCCGAAGCACCTGGCGCCCCCGGGCAGGCTCCGCGTCACCGCGCCGCTCCGAGCCAGGAGCCTGAGGAAGGTCACCGCCGCCGCCATCTTGAGGGCTGACCTTCGACCCCGCGCGCCGACGCGCCGGGATGTAGCTGGGCCGGGGAGGCGCGCATGCGCGGTGCGGACGGCGGGCGCAGCGGAGAAGGGGCTCCGCCGGATGACGCGGAAAACTGTGCACCAGTAGCCCTGAGCCGCGGCTCCACCTACCAGGGGCAGGGCCGGGACGGTGGAAGCCGGAGATACTATGCATCCCTTCGATGGTAACGGGTAATCCTGGGTAGGTACAAGTCGAATGTCGGAGAAGGCTGGACAAGTGTCCTTGCTCGGAGGAAACTGGACGTCCACTCTGGTGGACGGTGCACATTTCTTTGCTGTCCTGGGGTTTCTGCAGCAGAGCCCAATGAAACTGCCACTAAAGTGCAGTCCATGGCATCGCTCATGCCGGTCACCCCGAAAGGCCCGCTGCTCTGGAGCGCACCTGGGCAGGGCTCCGGCTCGCGATCCCGGGCCCAGCTTCCCCCCTGCCCCTCAGAGCCGCCCATGCAGAGACCCGACGGGAGGGTCAGCTCACATGGCCAGCCCCTGTGGGCCAGGGGCGGTGAGCGCACGGGGGCACTCCCAGAGGTGGGGTAGGGTTGCACACCCCACTCTCCAGGAGCTGAGGACGCCCACAGCCTGGGCCCCAGGGAGGTGTGTCAGCGAGAGGCGAAGGTGCTCAGATTACCTCCCCATCGGAAATGTGTCCACAGCCCCATGTTCAAGAGGAAGGCGCGAGCGCATCTGGGCAGGGTGCAGAGCGCGCTGCTGGGTCAGCGGTGCGCGAGCGCGCTGCTGGGTCAGCGGTGCGCGTGCGGCGCCGGCCGTGTCCTGCGTGCCTTCATGTGCATGGACAGTACGTGTGTCCACGGGGACACGGCCCAGAAAGACAGGCAAGGCGAGTTCACTGTGGAATCTAGACAGTGGGTATATGAGTGTTCGCCAAATATGTCTTTCAACTTTTCTCTGTTTGGAAGTTTTCATAATAAGATGTTGGAGGACGTCAATTTAACTACACTCGGTTAGGACCAGGGCCAATTTCCACGCATTTCCCTGAACCTCGCCACATTTCTCCCAGGATATCTATTTAATAGAAGCAGGTGTTTTTTTATAGATTTTGTTTTCAGGTTGGTATCTTTCTTTTTTTTATATATATGTCTGCTTGTCTTGCACTCTAGATACCTACTTTGTTCCCATTTTTGCATCTTTTTGTTCTCCCAGCGCCTCCCCCTGCCCCAGTTCAGTTCAGCAGTTCAGTTGTGTCCAACTCTTTGCGGCCCCATGGACTGCAGCACTCCAGGCTTCCCTGTCCATCACCAACTCCTGGAACTTACTCAAACTCATGTCCGTCGAGTCAGTGATGCCATCCAACCATCTCATCCTCTGTCGTCCCCTTCTCCTCCCGCCTTCAGTCTTTCCCAGCATCAGGGTCCTTTCCAATGAGTCAGTTCTTCACATCAGGTGGCCAAAGTACTGGAGTTTCAGCTTCAACATCAGTCCTTTCAGTGAATATTCAGGACTGATTTCCTTTAGGACAGGCTGGTTGGATCTCCTTGCTGTTCAGGGTACTCTCAAGAGTCTTCTCCAACACCACAGTTCAAAAGCATCAATTCTTCGGCGCTTAGCTTTCTTCACAGTCCAACTTTCACATCCATAAATGAGTACTGGAAAAACCATAGCTTTGACTAGACGGACCTTTGTTGGCAAAGTAATGTCTCTGCTTTTTAATAAGCTTTCTAGGTTGGTCATAACTTTTCTTCCAAGGAGCAACTGTCTTTTCATTTCATGGCTGCAATCACCATCTGCAGTGATTGTGGAGCCCCCCAAAATAATATGTTGCTGTTTCCACTCTTCCCCCATCTATTTGCCATGAAGTGATGGGACTAGATGCCATGATCTTATTTTTCTGAATATTGAGTTTGAAGCCAACTTTTTCACTCTCCTCTTTCACTTTCATCAAGAGACTCTTTAGTTCTCTGCTTTTTTGCCATAAGGGTAGTGTCATCTGCCTGAGGTTATTGATATTTCTCCCAGCAATCTTGATTCCAGCTTGTGTTTCATCCAGTCCAGCATTTCTCATGGTGTACTCTGCATATAAGTTAAATAAGCAGGGTGACACTATCTATACACCCTTGACATACTCCTTTCCTGATTTGGAACCAGTCTGTTAGTCCATGTCCGGTTCTAACTGTTGCTTCTTGACCTGCATACAGATTTCTCAGGAGACAGGTCAGGTGGTCTGGTATTCCCATCTCTTGAAGAATTTTCCACCGTTTGTTGTGATCCACACAGTCAAAGGCTTTGGCATAGTCAATAAAGCAGAAACAGATGTTTTTCTGGAGCTCTCTTGCTTTTTCGATGATCCAATGAATGTTGGCAATTTGATCTCTGGTTCCTCTGCCTTTTCTAAATCCAGCTTGAACATCTGAAGTCCATCATTCACGTACTGTTGAAGCCTGGCTTGGAGAATTTTGAGAATTACTTTGAGCACTACCCCAGCAAGACAATAGGAGGGGCGAAATCCCATTTAGAATCAAACCCCATGCCCACCAGAGATGCTCAGAGGGCTCACACATACCTTGTGCACACCAGGACCTAGAGACCCCATAGAGACTAAGACAGAACTGTGTTTGGGTGGCTCCTGAGGAGGTGTGGGTCAGCAGTGGACTGCTGCTGGGGCAGGGGCTCTGGGTGCAGCAGATCTGGGTATGGCGTAAGCCCTCTTGGAGGAGGTGGCCATTAACCCACCATAGAGCCACCAGAACTTACACAGGACTGAAAAAATAGACTCTTGGAGGGCACAAACAGAACCTTGTGCACACCAGGACCCAGGAGAAGGGAGCAGTGACCCCACAAGAGACTGACCCAGACTTGCACTTGTGAGTATCCAGGAGTCTTCAGCAGAGGCATGGGTTGGTGGTGGCCTGCTATAGGGTTGGGAGCAGTGAGTGTAGCAGTGCGTGCGTGGGGCCTTTTGAAGGAGGCTGCCATTATCTTCATTGCCTCCACCATAGTTTGGCCTCAGGTCAAACAACAGGAAGGGAACACCGCACCACCCATCAAAAGAAAATTGGATTAAAGATTTACTGAGCATGGCCCCGCCCATCATAACAAGACCTAGTTTTCCCCTAAGTCAGTCTCTGGCATCAAGAAGCTTCCATAAGCTTCATCCTTCTCCATCAGAGGGCTGCCAGACTGAAAACCACAATCACAAAAACTAACCAATCTGATCACATGAACCACAGCCTTGTCTAACTCAATGAAACTAAGCCATGCCACGTAGGCCCACCCAAGAAGGACAGATGGGTCATGGTGGAGAGTGCTGACAAAACATGATCCACTGAAGAAGAGAATGGCAAACCATTTCAGTAGACTTGCCTTAAGAACCCCATGAATAGTATGAAAAGTCCCCACCTGCCAGCCCCCCCCCCCCAAAATCTTTAGATGCCCTGTGGCCCACAAGGCGAAGGGAGTCCCCAGGAAAACGATGCAGGTGCTCGGTTTGATACCAGGGTCGGGAATATTCTATGGAGGGATGCTGGCAACCCACTCCAGTATTCCTGCCTGGAGAATCCCATGGACAGAGGAGCCTGGAGGGCTACAGTTCATGGGGTCGCACAAAGTCAGGCAGGACTTGAGGGACTTGAGCACACACGCGGGGAACGGGAAGGCCGCGTTGTGAGTGATAATGGAAAGGCAGCCCACGGGGGAAGGAACCCAAAGACCTTCAGCCCCGCACCGACTTGGCTCCGCCCCTGTGTCCGGCCCCGCTGGGACCGCCACGTGACCGCCCCCGCCATCTTCCTCCCTGGCGGACATTCCGAGCGGCGGCGTCTCCGTCCCACTGCGCAGGCGCGGCCCAGGGCGCAGGCGCACGGGCTGAGAACGCGCGCCACAGCCGAGCCGGGCTCGCTCTTTCCAGGTGGGTCCCGGGGTCCTGAGGGGCTCGGGAGGCGGCAGAAGTTCGCAGCTCCATAAGGGCGCGTGTCGGGGACCCGTGGCATCGATTTCCCCCGCTGCGCCGCGGGCGCGGGCCGGGCACCGTCCGGGACTTCACGCCTGTGCCCTGTGACCCCGGGACCGGGCCGCCCGGGGGGAGCGTGGACGCGGGCCTCGTGCGGCTCCGCGGCCGGAGATCCCGGCCTCGGTGCCGGGGTCAGAGGGGGACCCCGCGCGTCGGGCTGCGCTCGTGTCCTCCCGTGTCCCGAGCGCAGGGGCGCGGGGAGGGCGGTTTTCTCGGGGGCGCGAGCCACCGGCCACTGTGATAACTTCTTTTCTCCGTCCCCAGGTCCAGCCACGACATGGCCACCGCCCTCCTAAGGAGAGTGGCCTCCGCCGTGGGCCCGCTGCTGCAGCTGGGGGGCCGCCCGCTTTCCGCGCTCGCGCCTGCACCCCCGCGCGCTGGTCCTGCCGCCCACGCGCCCCCCGGCCTGGTCGCCGCGCTCCTCACCGCGCGCCCGGTGCTCGGCCTGCAGCCCGCCCTGGGCTTCAAGACCAAGGGTGTCCTCAAAAAGCGCTGCAAGGGCTGCTACCTGGTGAAGAGGCGCGGGCGCTGGTTCGTCTACTGCAAGACCAACCCGAAGCACAAGCAGAGACAGATGTAGAAGCTCTGCCCGTGAGCCGGGGCTGCCGCACTGAGAGGACGATGGCCCGTGAACACCCTGCAGCCTTCCAGCGCGCTGACTCCCTGCGGCCTGGCCTGCGGCTCACCTCCTTGTGGCCCCGGATCCGGCCAAGCCAGAGCCCCACCTGGGATCGGGCCCCTCTCACCTCCAGTGTGAACTCAGCTGTGTTGGTGCTCCGGCGGGCGGGCGGACGGACGGGCGGGCTTCTGGTGGAGGGAAAGCTGGCTTTGTCCGTCGACAGAGGGCAGGTTCTTGCGAGGCTGCCGTTTCTGTTCAGCCACACCCGTGCTGCAGCCTGTGGATTCAGACTCCTGTTCTCGACATTCCTGCCTCCAGGGTGAGCGGGGAAGGGCTGGATAGCCGGCTGTAAGTCAGGGAAGACTGAACTCGTTTATATGTATATAAATGTATTTTGGACACTGATGAAATGCGTTTGTCATCCTTGGTCTGAGACTGGAAGTATGTGTGCATACATGTGTCCACGTATGTGTGGGTGCTCTGTGCATTGTATGCATGGGTGCGTGAGTGTTTGTGCACATGTGTGTGTGCAGTGGGTATGAGCTGAGTCGGCAAAACTGCTGCTGGGGACTCCACAGAGTGTGACCTGGAGCCAGTGTGCCGTGTCACCCATCACAGGTTACAGTGGATGAATGTTTGAGTCACTCGTCTCTATTTAAAGGTCAGAGCATGACCGAATCTTTTCGTAACTCTTCTTTCCAGTACCCAGTGGACCAGAACTTAGAGCCCCGGATCACAGCACAACAGAAAGATCAGCTGAGGTCAAGAGGCAGAAATCTGTGAAGATCTCCTTTCAAGCGCAGTGTGGACGCCGGGAGTCACGAAGGAAGATGGCAGGCTATCCCTGCAGGTGAACTCCACACCTGGGCAGGGAGGGCGCCAGCCCCGGAGGCCAAGTGGCCTGCTGGAATCAGCTGTTTCTCTCCTGCTCTGCTTCCCCGACACCCCTCTGTCTGCTCCATGAAGTCCAGGAGTCGATGGCTTCGTGATTAGGACCTGTACCAGCACTGCCTTCTGATGGAAAGAGCATCAGATCCCCCAGGCTGGCGTGGCCTCGCCTCCCTCCTGCTGCAGAGAGGCCACCCCAGGCCCGGCTCTCAGTCCCCAAGGGAAGCCAGTTCTGGCCCTGAGGTTCCAAGTCCAGGGCACAGGGTCCCACATCTCCGGGGTGGCTCCCTCCATGCTGAGCTCACAGTCCTGCCAGTCTTCCTTCTTCCCCTCTGAGAAGGGCAACCTTGGGGGTCCAGGGTTTTCTTATGCTACCAGCCAGGAGCCAGGCCCGAGGTCCTGGTCCATGACCTCCCCAGAAGGTGTGGACACGTCCCTCTTGCCGCCCTCAGCCACCCAGGGCAAGGGGTACTGCCACACATCCTCTGGAACAAGACAGGGGCCCCATGCGTGAGGGCCACACATCAGGGTAAAGGTCTCAGGTGCCAAAAAGAGCACCCCTGGAGAAGGGTCACATGAGCTGACAAAAATGGGTGAAAGGCATGAATAGGTGCGTGTCCAGGTGACCCCATAGAGATGTGGTTGTCTCATCAGTAATGAGGAAATGAGACGAACATGGAGTGCATGTCTGCCCATCAGATTTGCAGACGTTAAGAAGCACGTTATCCAGGTGGAACGCTGGCCTCGAACAGAGCTTCCTATAAACTGCAGGTGGTGGTGTCTCCAGACACCAGGCAACTCTTATGTGTAAAACACACATTCTTTCTGACCGCACTCTGGGCGTCATCTCAGTGAGATACTTGCATGCACGCAGGAATCCATAGGGCAGCGCTTGTCAGGGCAGAAAACATAACAGTCAAACGCTCTGCCGGGGTGGGTTGCCAAACCGATGATGACATGGTCCCCGGAGGGTAGGGCACGCGGCCCCGAGATAAATGATGGCTCTCCGAGCCATGACAGACGCCAGCCCCGACAAGTTTCTGAGTATTAGGTATATAAAGAAAATAGGACATCGGGATGCAAAGCATGTTTTCATTTATGTAAAAAAATCTTACAAATCTTTAACTATACGTGTTTTCCAAGTAAAAATATTTGGGAACTGGTGTAAAAAAGGTTCTGGGGCAATGCACACTAAAGCAGCAGTTATCTGCAGTTCTCGGGGGAGGGTGGGATGGGATGGGAATGAAGGTTTACTTTTTGTTATAGGATTTTTTGAGGAATTAGGTTCGTATCTTACTTTGATAAGTGGTATCTAGGAGGAAAGTGTAAACATTTGTGAACAATCTGCTTACTGAAAAGAATGAACCAGAAAGATGGGGAAAGAAAAAGTGCCCCTCGGCCCCTGCAGGCCCCTCCTGTCCCCAGCCACCCTCCCAGGGGGGACCCGTCTGTCAGGGTCGATGTGTGTGGGAGCTGATGCCGTGACGGCCCGGGGTTGGAGCTCCCACGTCTCCCTGAAGCAGGATGACAGCCAGCCCTCCACGCGGGGCCTGCCGCTTCCCTGCCCTCACTGTCGGGCCAGGACCCACTCGCCTTTCCAGGCTTCACCTGACATCCGTGAGCCACTGCACAGAGCCAACCTGAAGCTGCAGGCGCCTGCTTGTATTCAAGACTTTCCAACCTCAGTCTCCTTGGAGGGCTGTGGGATCCCCGGACTATGAGCCCCAGAATCCACTAGATGTTGGAACCCAGTATAATTTATTCTGAGCATTTTTTTCTTCCTTCTTTTGTTGAGGCATATGACATTATATTAGTTTCACATGTACAACATCAAGATTCAATATTTGTGTATATTACAAAACCAGTCACCACAATAGCCTAGTTAACACAGTCACCACACGTAGTTACAGAGATTTTTTCCTTGTCCTGAGAACTTCTAAGATCTAATCTTCAGCAACTTTCAATTGGAACTTTGTACCTTTTCTTTTGGGGCTTCCCTGTTAGCTCAGACTGTAAGTCATCTACCTGCAATGCAGGAGACCTGGGTTCAATCCTTTGTTTGGGAAGATCCCCTGGAGGAGGGCATGGCAACCCGCTTCAGTATTCTTGCCTGGAGAATCCCATGGACAGAGGAGCCTGGAGGGCTACAGTCCATGGGGTCGCAAGAGTCAGACATGACTGAGAGACTTTCACTTCACTTCATTCATTGTTTATCAAGTGATCTTCTTGACTAGAAGTCAAGATAATTTAGGTGCAAAAGTGGGAGTGTCACTTCCCTGGGCTGCTGTAACAAACTCAGCCTTGGTGGCTTCAAGCAACAGAAATGCGTTCTCACCCCCTACTCCAGGACTGTCTCATCGCGACATCCTTAACTCCATCACGTCTACATAGACCGTTTCCAGGAGGGTCGCATTCTCGGGTTTTGAGTAGATGTAGCTTTGGCGGGATGTGCTATTTGATCCACTGCAAGTGGTGTCGAAGATTTTTGAAAACAATTTTCATTTAAAATAATCATCACTACTAGATGATGTATTCAAATTGTTCAACATGCAAAAGATGCCCATATTCAGTGCTGGTCTTTCTCTCCAACTCCAGACCCAGGTTCTTTCCCTGGAAGCAAGCATGATCATCCTTTAAGTCCTGAGAATCTACAGGCAAATTCCTGCAACTCCTGTGCCTGCCCTGTTTTGAACACTGTCCTAAACTTGAGGACATCTGGACAGTGGCTCATGTCAACAACCGCGGGGCATGGTCCTGTCCCCAGTGGCTCTGCCCCAATGTCTTCAACAAGTTGATGTAGGATATTGTAAGTGTTGTTTTCAGTTTAGGGCATTTTGCTGCGTCTGTACGAGTTTTTTTCTTTTTACTTTTTTTTTTTTTTTTGCTGTGTAAGGCATTTTGTCCTGTTTTGTAATTGGTGGTTGTGATTTCCAATGAGAGATCAGTTACTTTTTCCTCCAGGTTCATTTTTCAGTTTTAAAAAGCACAGGAAAAAAAATGAGAAATTCACAGAACAAAGAGCGCTGTCTTGCGTTGCACGAGTAGTTGAAGGTGGCTATGTGGTACTTAAACAGGAAAAGAGCTGTCTGGAAGCCGGCTCTGGCCAACCTCTGGGGCCCAGCCAACCAGCTCCCACATGGGAGCTCAGACAGATTCCTCGTCTGGCTGGCATCATGAAAGATTCATTGTCTTCTCCCCAGAAAGTGATGCATGTTTTTCCTTATACAGCGATGCCATTATCCTAAGAGCAACACGAATCACAGTGCAGAGATACTGGCGGTTCATTCAGTCTTTCAGGAAGTCCAGAGTGCCTTTCTCCTGAGATTTCTGTCTAAAGGTGTAATGATTCTTTCGGTAGTAGATGATATGGAATCACCTATTCTAAAATGAAGCCAGTTTTTCACTTATAACTTTTACTGGTTCAGTTACCTAGTTTGTTGTTTGAGAGGATGGAATCAAGGAGTCTTCTCTGGTAAGTGAGTCAAACTTCGTGATTCATCACTTATTTGTCCATTTCTTTTGCATTATGTACTGTGCCAGACACTTGGTAGGTGTATGGATTCACACATTGCAGCCGTCCTGTCTGATAGCTTGACAATATGAATCAACTGTGTATTGTCTCCACTGCAAGAGACAGAGGCTGGAACTAGCACACACACACATAAACACAGTGCGCAGTGTCTCGCCTACATGCACGGAGAAGGGCCCTCAGAAGGGCACTGCGGGCTGTTACAGCAGCTGTCGCTTTCTGTCCTCTCATTACCCATGATTCTTGGTCTTGATTTCTGTTCTAATGGCAACCTCTTGACACAGTGTGGTGGCTGAAGCTCCAGCTATCATGTCCAGCATTCCAGGCAGTCAAAGAGTGAAGGGTTAGAGCACAAACTGAACACCAGCTGCCCCTTGTCCTCATCCCTTTCATCCTTTTAAGCAACTTTCCCCAATTCACCCAGCAACTTTGCTTACTTGCCAGAGACTGCCCTGAGTGCAAAGGAGAAGTAGAAATACCGCCTGTAGCTGTATTCAGGGCTCTGCTGCCCAGGCGGAAGGAGAGAAAGGGAGCAGATGCCCAATTGGCAGCTGCTCACGACACACTATGTCCAGAACCTTCCATGCATCTCCGAGCGATGGGCCCCTCCATGAGGAAGGGCTTCATCCACTCCAGGAACTTCAGTATAACTTACTTACTAAGAATTGTAAGCGGTAAGATGCCATAATAGTTGCTGGTTTGATATTCTAATACTTTCTATTAGAAGGCTTTTATTTGGCTTTTCAGTTCTTGGTGATTTCAGAAGTTGATTTCTTTACTATTTTGAAACGCAGATCTTGCTGTTCACTTTAGTTTTGGAATAATTAGTCTGTGTGCAGGGGTTATTATTCTGGCTCTGTCTAAATAGGGTTTTTCTTACCCCCTCTCCCACCCCGTTGAGCTCTGTCGTCCCTGCCCTGCACTGATGGCATGACCTGGTCTGGAGACGTCATAACCAGGGCAGCGAGGGTGGCCGAGCGTCATTTTCTTTCTCCCAAGCCTCAGTTACCAGAAACATCTGCCCATTATTTAAAAAAAAAAACCTTTCTTAAGTTCCAGATTTGCACAGCTCAGAAGCGAGGGGGTCGGGGCCTCCAGGAAGCTGGGTCTGTTCTCCACGCCAGTTCTTCCCTCACCCTCAGCTCTGCCCCTCTCTCTCCCTGCAGGGCCTAAACTTGGTCTCAGGGTTCTGTATCTACGTAGGTAAGCTGGGTTTTCTTGGGCCAAGGTCTGACTTCTGTCCTGTACGCCAGGACTCTGAGCGGCCCTTGGCTCGAGTTACTGAGGGGAGCTCTCCTGTGAGCTCGGGACGGCGTCCCAAGGAGCTGGGGGAGTGACCGTGCCCCCACCCTCAGCCCTGGGTCAGCGGCCCCGTCCCCCGTGGGTGGGGTTGGAACCCCCTCGCTGCGATAGTGGCAGGGGAGGTGCGCTCAGCAAGGTGTGTGTGTGGGGGTGGGGTGAGGCTTCTAGGTGGAGAGTCACAGAGGGCGGAAACAGCCCAGAACGCCCCAAGAGCAGGCAGGGTCCCAGGTGTGCTGGGCGGGTCCGCGAGCACAGGCTCCCGGGGTGGGGGACTGGAGGGAGCTGAGGGTGGCCGGGGGGCTCTGCCCAGGCCGGGCTGGGGCAGGGGGCAGACCTGAGAATTGAGGACCACCCCCTTCAAATGAGGGGCTGAGGCACCATGGGAGCAAGCAGGCCCTCGGTGAGCGGGTGATGGCCCCCAGCAGCAGGCGGGAGAGGACGTGTGACCCCAAGTTCAGTTGATCCCGTGAGAAGCATTTTTACCGGGGAACAGCCTCCCAGCTGCCCGGCTGTCAGGGAAATGTTCTGATCAAGACCCTAAGCCCACACCTCGAGCCTTGGCCAAGGCTGCATCCCCGCGTGGGGATAAACTCCGCGGGCTGGCGGGAAACACAGGGCGTCCACAGCCGCAAGGAGGCCGTCTGTGGGTGTGGACACGGGGCACCGGTCAGCCGGGCGGACAGGCTCCTGCCTGGGCATCTCCGTGAATCGGGTGACAGCCCAGATAGTTGCAGAATCAGCCCCGAGTGGGGGACACCGTGGTCCCGGCAGAGCCGCAAAGCGTGAATAGTTTCTAGTGTGGGGCTTCTGGGTCCTCCAACAGCGCCATGGGAGCGGGAAGCCTGAGTCTCAGTGAACAGGATCCTGGGTGCACTCGTGGGAAGCGGGATGGTCTGGTCACGTGTCGGGGGGCAGGCGTGTGTCTCCCTGATCCGAAAACGGCCCTTGGTGACCGGTATGGCCCAGTGAAGGTGGACCCAGTGCTGCCCTGGCCTGGAGGGGCAGTGCCTAGGGGTGTGGGAGGCGAAGGGTCCCCCCGGCCACCACAGGAGGGACACAGGGTGTGGGGAGCGGGGCAGGGCCCGGGGCCCCCAGTAGCTGGTGTGGCAGGGGTGCCACCTAGACTCTAGGTTCTGGGGGCTAGTTTCTGAGTCAGGGGTCCCGACCAGTCGCTCTCTGGAAAGGCCCGCAGCTGGTCTGCAGCTGCCGCGGGTGCCCCTGCTGACCACCTGACCACTGCTGAGACGGCGAATGGGGGTAGCCAGGCGGTGAGCCCCGGCGGGGACAGGCGCTGGCCTGGACGTCTGACGAGCAGGCCCCCGTGGAAGGGACGAGCATGCAAGCCACGGCCTCTGAGTCCCGTGGGTCACCCTCCTACTGTGGGCGGGCCTCACCCGACCGGGGCAAGGCCTGGGATCCAAGTCCACCGGCCCCGAGAAGGAGGCACTCAGCCCCAGACCGACACAGACGCCCTGCCAGGGTCACCAGCCTGCAGGTGTGGACGCAGCGGGAACGTCACGCCTCCGCAAGGGCCCCACGAGCCGGCTGCCCTCGGTTTCCAGACTTGGGCTCTCACAGTCCGGTTCCTAGACTGCGTCCCTCTGGGTCCATTTCTCTGGACAGCCTGTCTGAGTCCTTTCAAGCCACCTAACAGAGACCCACAAGCAGTGGCCTGTGAGCAGCAGACGCTCACTTCTCGGCTCGGGAGGCCCAGGGTCAGGGGGCAGCCCTGTCGGGCTCTGGCCAGAGTGTCCTCCCAGCGACCCGGCTCCTCCAGGCACCTCCTGGACACCCGCCCTGGGAGCCTGCAGTGGCCACGTAGCAAGATCAGCAAGGCCGGCAGGTGGACACTGCTCGGGGGAGGCTAGCGAGAAGCTCAGGCATCAGTCTGGCCAGCCAGCTGCCCCTGTGAAAGGCGAGAACTCTGAGAGGACTCCGCCACGGCCGCGCCCAACGGCCATGGTGGGGGAGACCCTGACCCATGAGGGAGACAGCCCCAGGGGCAGGAACCACGTGGAAGCGCGGAGCTGGGGAGACACAAGGCAGGCGCGCTGCAGCGGGACCGACCGGATGCCCGTGGCCCCCTGACCCCACCTGGAAGCCCTCACCCCAGCGTGGCGGTCAGAGGCAGGGCTTTGGGGGAGCATGCTTAGATGGGGTGACCAGGGTGGGGTGCTGGAGCCCCGAGACGCTGCCCAGCTTGTGGAGACTCCAGGGAGCTCACGCTCTGCCCTGTGGGGACACGGCGGGAAGGTGGCCTCCGCGGGCCTGGGAAGAGTCCACTGACACCTCAGGCTAGGCGTCTAGCTCCCAGGACCATGAGAAATCAATGCCTGTCACTGAAGCTGCTCATCTGGGGTGCCGGGAGGGCCGTCCGAGCTAGAAGGACAGACGGGTGACCCCAGGTCATCTGCGTAATCTCCAGACACGCCTGGGTGCCGGCTGCCAGCCACCCTGTCAGGTCCAGCCCCTGACTCACAGCCTCTGCACACAGACCCGGGCGGTCATTGAAGAGTCATCCTCCCCTTCATCCCCTCAGGGGCACGGAAGCCACCACCCCCTGCAAAGAGAGGTGGAACTGCGTCCCCAAGAGCCTTTCACTCCTTCTGCCCAGGCAGCCCCCCAGCGGGCCGCAGCCTCAGATGGAGGCAGAGGCCGTCTTCTCACGCGTCTGCCGTTGAGCTTGCAAGTGTTTTTAAGGCAAAAGCTCTCCTCCTCTTCCTCCTTGGAACATACAGGAATTGGAGATATTTGCCCAGGGCATGGAGACAGGTGGCTTAGCACCCAGGAAGCTCAGCACCCAGAAGAAGTCTGATGGGTGCCCCCTCCTCCCTTTTAAACCAAGTTCCTGCAGAGGGTTCACCATGCGCGTTTGCAGACAAGATCCAGCCAGACTCCCCAATCTCACTCTCTTTTCTAATAAACCAGCGTAAAGTAGAATTTATTTACATAAAGCAGTGATCCGTGAAGGTTACCATAACACCCAGGGACCGTATTAACCGCTTGAGTGGAATTCATTAGAAATTAACTACCACTTAAATTAATTTCCGCGCAGTCCCAGGCCGTAATGGCAGGTGAGGACCGTCCATCAGCTGTGCTGACAGGGGACCTGCCACCACCGATATTTATAGGCAGGAGCTGGGCGGGGAGCAGGCGCCCTGGGCCTGACTTGAGCCCCAGAGAAGGCGCTGCGAGGTGGGAAGTCCACTTAATAAGGCATCAGCCTCACTAACCCGCCCTTCCCAGCTGGACCAAAGGCCACAGGAAGAGACCCCGACCACTATGACCTGCAAACAGAGCAATGACTCTGCTGAGAAACCACGTCATGACGTGTTCTCACGAGCCGAACTGGTGAGGGCAGGGTGGGCTTCACCCTGCACCATTAGTGGTGCCGGCCCAGAGCCCAGGTTCCAATTCCTGCTCAGGAGCACCCACAGGGACTTCCGGTGACTCGGTCATCTTAGGGGAGACTTCTCATGACGAGGAGATCCACTGGGGCTCCTTTGAAGGCATGGTGTGTGTGCGGATACACGTATGGTGTACATGTGTGTGGTGTGTTTGTGTGTGTGCATGTGGTATGTGCACATGTATGATGTTCTCATGTGCCAGTGGTGTGCGCACATGTGTGTGCTCATGTGTGCAGTGTGTTTCCGTGTGTGATGTGTGCATGTGTGTGCACATGTGTGGTGTGTGCGCATGTGTGGAGCCTGCATGCATGTACATGTGTGTACATGTGTGTGTTCACATGTGGGGCCTTTTCCTATGTGTGGTATGTGCCTATATGTGTACACATGTGTGTGTGCACATGCAGGGAGCCTGCATGCATGTGTGTACTTGCGAGTACACGTATGCTTCTGTGTGTGGTGTGTTTCCATGTGTGGTGTGTTCATGCGTGTGGCATGTGTGCACATGTAGGGAGTCTATGTGCATGCAGGTGCGTGTGTGTGCTGATCTGAATTACAAAGTCGAGGGAAACCATTCTGCCTGCCCAGGCTGCACCCCTCGGGGTGTTGACAGAGGTGAGCAGCTGGGGTCTGGTGCTGACCACGCAGGTGGGTCTCAAGGGTCCACTGTCCAGCTTCGGGTCTGTCAGGCTGCCTGCAGTGTCCCTCGGGGACAGTTCTGAGACAAGGGTCAGATGTCCCATTTGGATGTAGTTGAGTGAGCTTCTCCAGGGACCGAGGCCCCAGCACCTGTCTGTCCCCTGCCCTCCAGGACAGAAAGCTGAGTGGTGGCCGGGCCATGGCCTGGAAGGGGATTGGGCTGAGGGCCAGGGAGGCAGGCCCTCTGGAGACCCCCAGCAAGACCACCAGGTGAGTCTGGGCTGAGAGGGTTGGAACTTGGCCCCAGGCCTGCAGTTGGAGACCTGGTCCTCAGGAGAAGGGGGAGCCTCCAGGGTTAGCTCCCAATCAGAGCTCCAGGGGGCAGCAGCTCCTCCCCCCTCCCTTCCCCTGGAGCTGCCCCAGCTTCCTCTGGGAAGAGCAGGTGTGGGCGTGGCTCCAAGCCCCAATGAGAGGTGGACCCACCCAGAGGAGACATGGACCCACCCACAGGAGACAGCCAAGGTCAGGCGGGGCCCACACACAGTTGGGGGCCTCTGGGCCTTGGGAGAGAGGGGAGCGGGGAGAGATGAGGAACCCCCGCACCCCCGTCTTCGCGGTCTCCCGCCTAGACACCCTTCTCGGCTGGCAGGGTCCGAGTCCACGTGGTTGCGATCGGCCTGGACCGCGCGTTCCTCTTAATGCAGAGTTGTCTTCTTCGCCTGCAATCCTACAAACTGGAAAACAGCATATAGCCCGAGGCACCCGGAATAATGCTGGTGTCGCGTGTTAAGAAACATATTTGTTCCATGCCCTCCGAGGACAAATGACAGACGTGTAAAAACGTCCCCCCACTTTCCTTCCCGGAATACTTAGTTCAGAATTAACTTCTGTCAAGGAAACACGGCTTCAGCCCCCGCACCGTGGTATTTCCCAGGGCTTCTGTCTTCCCGGGAAAATGCTGCTCGCTGTTTGACACCTGCGATTACAAGTTTACAGAACCCGCGTGCGGTCCTGCCGCTGCTGCTGCCCCTCTTCAGGAAAAGCCCCTTGTTACAAGCACACAGAAGCTTTCTTTCGGGAGAAGCAAGTCAATTCAGGGACATGGTCGCCCCCAGCGGTGCCGGCCCAATTTGTCCAGATGTCTGGGGAAAACCGGCCCCTAGGGCTTAGGGGAGAGAAGCAAGGTCCCCACCACAGACCCGGCCGCTGGTCCCTGGGGACACGAGAGGAGCTGGGAGAAGGCACCCAGGCGATACCTATAGGTGTGCACACGATGCTCACATTCACGGATGCATGAATCCACATGAGCTCACACCTACACGGATGCACCATCCACACGTGCTCACACGTGCACACACCTGCACGGATGCACCCATCCACACATGCTCACACCTACATGGATGCATGCATCCATATGCACTCACACGTGCACACATCTACATGGATGCACCCATCAACACGTGCTCACACATACACGGATGCACCCATCCACACGTGCTCACATGTGCACACACCTACATGGATGCACCCATCCACATGTGCTCACACGTGCACACACCTACATGGATGCACCCATCCACATGTGCTCACACGTGCACACACCTATACTTAGGTGCATATATCAGGTACTGTAAACACACATGAATGCATCCACTCATGCCCATGCGCCATGTGTACAAACATGCACACCTCACATGTGTATGCACACACCCTGTCCTCACCGGGACAAAGGGCTGGCCTGGGACAGTCGGCAGTAGACAGAGGTGGTCACTGCAGCCTGTGGTTCCCGCACCTGCCGTGTTTCTGGCTGGAGGGCCGGGGGAGCCCCAGGACAGCTTTAGAAGCACAGCCCTGGCCCTCGAGCCATCGTGCTCACACGCCTTTGCCATCGTCCCGAGGTGTGAGGGGCCACCTGATGCTTGGCCGTCCTCATTGCCACAGTGGGGGCCCCCCGGAGCCACTTTCCCACACGTGGGGCACCCCCGCTTCTGCAGCAGCTCCCACTCCAGCAGGCACGGCCCCACACCCCCGGTGAGTTTCGTGGTCGTCAGCTTGTGCTCTAGGAGCACAGGGCTTTTGTGCGGAAACAGACCCGACAGCAGCTCACGGGTCGTGGGAGGAGATGGGGACAATTCGGACTTCGTGGTCCTGTGTGACCCCCCACATCTGAACTTCAGGCCATGGACACGGCAGACCCCCCCAGCCCTGCCCTTTCCCCTGCACCTCGGAGGCAGTACAGGTGAGACCCCTAGGCTCCAGACCCATGGAGCAGCCAGGCACGGCCGTGTGATAGGCTCGGACCCTCTGGGCGAGGACACAGGTGGACTCAGGGCTGAACTGGCCAGGCCCCTGCAGAGAACCCGAGCCCAAGGTGCTCACACTCATCGGTGCTCACACTCACACTCAGACTCCCAGGGGCTGGTTCAGGGCGGGCCGGAGCTGCTTTGAACTCTGCAGAGCAGACCGGCCGGCCCGGGGCCCCAGTGGGCGTCTGTGTTACAGGCTCCAGGAGAAACCTCTCTGCTCTGAGACCTTCCCCCGGCTGGAGGAGTCCACCCACAGGACTGGGCTCGTCTGCCTTACTCAGAGTCCACTGTTTCCATGTCAGTCACAACCGAAAACTACCTTCACAGCAACCTTTGGCCCAACAATGGGCACCGCGGCCCAGCCAAGTTAATACAAGAAGCCAAGCACCGCACAGGCTCCGGTGAAGGGAGATCGGCCCACATCCGGAGCTCCAGTGGCCGTTTTGTAACCATGAAGAACCAGGGATGGGAAATCCTTGCAGATGGAGATCAATGGCTTTAACTCATTTGGCCACAAACCAGCCTTGAGGGACAGGGCAGACCCCCGTGTGTCCAGGACGCTCTGCTGGCTTAGTGCCTGGGGGGCTCTCACACCATGGACTCCCGTGAAAGGTGTTTAGAGCCCCAGCCGTCCTAACCAGCACAGGAAGCTGCAGGTCGCCAGAGCCCCGCGCTGGGATCCATCTGCACATCTGTCAGCCTCATGTCACCCGGACGTTGGTCGCTGGCCCAGCGGCGTCCACCTGAGCTGCCCCCCGGCCTAGTCAGAGCCAGAGCATGTTTCTTACACTGGACGCCCACGGCCGCTGCAGGGTCAACTCTTACTTTGTGTGACCGCCTCCCTGTGAAGCAGCTAGAGACAGGATGAAGCATCTATCCGTTTCATCATGTATCCTTCCTCTCGTCGGCCAGTCAGCCCCTGGGTTTCTACCCCATGTTGGACCCTAGTCAGTGGCCGAGAGCATCAGAGTACAGGACCCGCCCTGAGGAGCGCCGTCGGTTGGGAAGAAAGGCGTGTGGCTGCATCACCCAATTATCACTGAAGACTCCACGAGCTGGAGGAGGGAGCCCCGGGAAGCCCCGGGAGAACGTTAGATAAGACGACTCCTGTACACCAGCCCCAGGCCTGGCCTGACACGCCACGGACTGTTTTAGCTGCCCTTGTGATCCTGGGGCAAATCTGAACTGATGGTAAATGAGGATTTGTCAATGGTGCAGATGATGAGGGCCCCCGGGGGGATGCCAGGACCTAACCGGCTGGGTGAGAGGGCGGGGGTCAAGGGTGAACACAGAGCCCACTGGGTGAGAAGGCTGGCACATTTGTCCCACAAGGACTCGCACAAGTCAATATGGGACCGAGACCACAGCTCTGGCGTTAGCAAGGAGTGTGTCCTCCAGCAAAAGCGACAGAGCTCTGACGACTCTGCCTGGGGAGGCAGCCCAGCTAAGTGGGTCGTTCCCTTTCCTGGTGATTCTTTGCCCATCAACTGCCCCTACAGTACCAAGCTCATGTGGTGGGCCCACAGTTTTCTCAGGGGAAGGACAGGCCCACCAGGACAGCAGAGGAGCCGCCTCCCGGCCCACTCCTCCCCGGTTGGGGGCACGCACCTCACAGAGCCCGCCTACAGGTCCCTGTCCCCGCCAGGGGACACGGTGGTCAAGGCGGTCATGGGGCTTCAGGATGAGCAGGGGAACAGTGCCCACCCGCCATCGCTCCCCGGCATGGAGTCCTCCCCGCCCCGTTCAGGTCTGCAGGCAGGGATTCACTGTTTCTGTCTGGAAACCCGAGGGGGTGGGGGCCTCCCGCGGAGACTCTGCCTCGCTCGGTCCTCATCCTCCGGGAACGGTCAGCTCTCAGCTGCTTGGCTTCATTTCAAACCGGCACATGCTCTTTCTGCGGTGGAGGGGGAGTGCTGTTTGCGCTAAAGGACCAATACACACAGCTGCGACAGAAACACAAATAATCGGCTCCGTGACATTCTTAATAAAAAAGACATGCTGACTTTGTTGTAATGGCAAATTTATAGCATATTTTTCCTGCTAAGTGAGAGCACGCACAGCTCGGGGAGGCGGCATCCGGTCGTTCACGGACACTGCCCCCTGGGGCCCCAGAGGGCCTCCCCCAACCAGCTTGCGCCCCAGGACATGGGCCTGCAGGAGGGGGCCTTCGCTCTCCTGCGGCTCCCAGGGGCTGCGTGTCCGTCGGGTCCCATCAGACGGGACTCTGAGGCTCAGGCCCCCCCCGGTTCTCTGGCGCTAAAGGCCTGTGATGCTCTCAGAGCCAGGGGACGTCCTGGGGTGACAGGGCCACAGAGCCTGGAGGAGCAGCAGAGAGGAGCCTGCGGGAGAAGGGCTCCGGTGACCCCCCCGTGCCCCACCCAGGCCCCCGAAAGGCCTCGCAGGGCAGGTGCCCCCCTCCCACATGTCCAAAGGGCAGGTCCCGCCAGTCAGAGATGCGGCCGGAAACCAGGAGGTGGCCGGGAGAGGCCAGAGCAGGCCCTCCGCAGCTGTTCAGCAATATCTGGGGGCTGGAGCAAAACACACGGGCAACAGTGAGCAAAACGGGCCAGAAAAACGCCTGCAAACCACCCTCCAACTGTGACGGGAAGGAAGGAAGCTGGTTAGCTGCAGTGGCGGGCAAGCCACCTGCGGGGGATGGGCGAGCCCACGACGCCCACCCGGTGCCGGCCCGGGAGACGGAGCCAGAGACACAGCGGGGCCACAGGCTCCCCTGCTCGGACGCTGGGCAGACCTCTGGATGCGCTCGAATGCCAGGCTGGCCCTGAGGGCAGCGGAGGGGCTCACGTCACCATCCAGCCAGCCCAGGCTCCCCGTGGAGTGGGGACTGAAGAGCGAGGTGGGCTTGATCACTGGCTGTCCCTGAGTGCCCGGGGGGATGTGACATTGGGCACAGGGCCACGCCTGCAGCAGCAGGACTCGGCATTCAGGCACCTCCAGACGGCCGGCCAGGGGTCCAGCAGCTGAGCCGGGGGGCCGCAGGCCTAGGGGAGGCCCCTGCATGTGCGTTTTGTTGTTGTTCAGCCACTCGGTCGTGTCCGACTCTTTGCAACCCCGTGGACTGCAGCACGCCAGGCCTCCCTGTCCATCACCAACTCCCGGAGCTTACTCTAATTCATGTCCAACGAGTTGGTGATGCCATCCAACCATCTCATCCTCTGTCGTCCCCTTCTCCTGCCTTCAGTCTTTCCCAGCATCAGGGTCTTTTCCAGTGAGTCAGTTCTTCACATCAGGTGGCCAAAGCATTGGAGCTTCAGCTTCGGCATCAGTCCTTCTAATGACTATTCAGTACTGATTTCCTTTAGGATTAGCTGGTTTGGCCGCTGCATTTATATAGGGATGAGGAGGGTGTCCTGGGCTCTTTGGGAACGTGGTGTCACCTGTGCCCCGAGACTCTTCAGGCCCCACTGCCCGGGGCGCCTGGACTGACCAGACGGTGGCGTGAGCGCCCCCCTTGCCCGCAGGGCAGGCTGAGGCTGGACTGGGGCCTTTTCCTCCTCAAATCCCAGGGTAGGAGTGGGCTGGGCCCTGAGGGAAGAAGCCAGGCTTTCCTGACTTAGCCAGAGGACTGAACAACCACCAGGAGCTTGAAGATGTCTTCCAGGGACCCTCACCTGCACCCAGGGAGGCTGGTTTGGGGGTCTCACTTGGGCTCCCACTGCAGGCGCTACGCAGCAGGCCCTTCCGCAGATGCTGGGCACCCCCGCGGGCATCGCCCTGCTGCCGGCTCATCGTCATGCCCACCTGTTGGGAATGTTAATGCTTATATTTCGAAATATTTTCTCTTTTAATTTCAACCTGTATCAGCACTGGATCCTTTACCATCTCTACTCAGGGGTACTTTCCCCAAACCTCCGAGGCCGGGTAGTTCCTGTCGCTGGGTGTTAAGCCAGCAGAGTATTATGGGCTGTGAAGTCCCCGTGGAGCTGACATCGTCACATCCACGGGTATTGCATGAATTTGAAAGCATACCGATTGGATTTCTCGCATGTAAGTTAAACCACCCTGGTCCCATTGGTTCTGCCAGCCTCTCATTACAGAACTGAACACAGTAAAACATTTAATTTGGATGGGATTCTGTTGTATTCTGTTGCCAAACTCTATACAGAAAGGCACTTTTTTAAACTTAAAAATCACAACATTTTGTAAAGAGTTAGCTGTTCATATTCTGTATGAAAAATGTATCTGGAAATAAAGGAGACCCAAGAGTTTCAATAATGAGGAACTCACTGCCCACGTGCAGCAATCATTTTCAGATTTGAACTTGCTATTAATTTGCAATATTTTTCAATAAGACTTTGCACTTCTCAAACACTATCCCTAGGGCAGATTGAGTCTTGGAGGCCTCATCAGAGTTCAAGGTGGAGTTTTTTGGAGACTTTTGCAATTATGACTAGGCTTTTTCACAGCATAAAATTTAAGCGATGTAGAAGTTTATTAAATAGAAAGTAAGGGCACATCTGCCACCCCCACAGGTCACTGGTGGCCTCAGAAGTGGTCTGGTCACAGTTCTGTGTTTGTTCTCCTGACCCCTTGTGTGGTGTGTGTGTGTGGGGTGTGTCTGTGTGTGTGTGTACATATGTGTATATGTACGAGTACATGCCTGTGTGTGTGAAAATGCTTCTAAGTGGAGATGGATTTTACTCTCGCATAATCACGCACTTGCTGTCTTGATGACCTGTCCACACCTGCACACAGAGCACTGCTTCTTCCTCTAAACACCCACATGGTGCTGACTCCTGTGAATCCAGCGTAACCGATTTACCTCTCCCTGCACATGGATACTTGTGTTCCAGTTTCCCATTCATATAAACTGTTTCTGAGAGCACCTTGTACACGTCCTCTTGTGCCCCATGAGCCAGTGGATTTCTAAGAAACTGGCCTGGAAATGAAGCAGTCAAGTCCGAGCTGGATGCCGGCCCTGCCCCGGGTTCACTGTGTCTCTGATGTCCAGCATCTCCGGCCAGAGTCTGAAGCACGCCCGTCCTACTCCTCCCTGGAGTGTCCGTCCTCCCTGGAAGACAACGGGACACTGTCCTTGGCACCCGATCTTCTGACGAGATGCAGACCAGAGCATAAAGTGGTCCCAGGCTGGATTCCCATCTGAACCTCTTTAGTTCGCATTGAGTCAAAGCTGACGCTCTGTGTCTCTTCACCTCTCAGAAGTTTTGTGATGTATCTGATCATTTTCTCCATTGTTCTCTCCTGCAAATCCCAGAGAAGTGCCAGATCCTGTGGGCTGAGCGTCTGTGGCCCTGTCCTGAGCGGACCAGCTCAGTCCACTGATTCGATCTTGAGCCACGTTCACACCACGGATGAGCCTTGTTCTGGTATGTTGCACTGAGATGGAAGGAATCATGGTTCTCATTTCTGATAGGTTTTTTTCATCATTCTCTGCTTCTTTTTGGTGACATCTGATTTTTGTTGTACTTTTGCGAGTGTGTTGGCCTCTGTGATAGCACTGTAGATGCTGTCTAAACGTTTGCAGTAGTTTTTAGGCCCCTGGACCCCGTGTTCCTAGAATCTCCCATGTTCCTCCTTCCTGCCCACTGTGTTGCTGGTCTCTACCAAGAGCTCGAGATGGAGCCAGTCTTGCGTGTGGGGTGGAGGGTCTGCTCCTCCAACACCGTGGGCTCCGGGCCTGAGCAGGACACAAGATATCTGGTGGGAAACTAATAAAGAATCAGTGCCAACCGCTCACCAAAGAAAATGTAACAATCCGCAAAAATTGAGAAGATGCACAGTCGCCCTGGCATTGGGGAAGCTCAGCTCAGCCTGTCACAGAGGCCCGTGTGTTCCCCTCGGAGACACACACATTTAACCCTGCACATCCAGCGCTGAGCAGGGTGTGGGGGCCAGTGCCCACGGAGGCTTCAGGAGAAGCAAGAACAAAAGCGGCCTCTTGAGAGGGTATCTGACCAAGCCGACTAGAGGTGGGTATGTTTCCCCAGCAATCACATTTTGGAGAATTTATCATGCAGAAATATTGGCACTTGCACATGATGATAAATGTTTAAGGGCATTTATTGGATTAATGTGGAAATGTCCTGAGTATCCACGGTCAGCAAATGTTGAATAGAAGGTGGTCCATCCACCCTTGGATGTTGAGTAGATGGTCCACCTGCCCTTGTATGTTGAGTAGAAGATGGTCTGTCCAACCTTAGATGTTGACTAAATGGTCCATCCATCCTTGGACGTTCAGTAGACTGTCCATCCGCCCTTGGATGTTGAGAAGAAGATAGTCTGTCCACCCTTGGACGTTGAACAGATGGTCCAGGCTGTGGAAGGAAAACGGAAATGAACTCGGTGTTGCTCAGAGTCTCTCAAATGGAGCCCAGTGGCCACTGAGGAAGAGGATTTGGGCATGCTTCTGCCTGGGAGGAATCTGCCCTTTGGACACTTACTGTCCTGACAGAAGCATCCAGAACATCTGCCAGAAATTTAAGATACTCATGGGACCCTCAACCTAGATCCACTCAGGGCTCCTTAAGGACAGAGTCAGTCGCCGTTCTCACCACGCGGTGTGGACAGCCTCATGGCTCTCTGTCTTTGTAGCCCTGACTCTTTCTCTTCCCAGAACGCTGCTCTGGTCCCGCCCGAGTCTGTGTCTTCCGAATTCTCAAGGCCCAGGTAGAGCTGTGCGCCCTTTGCAGCCGCGATGCTGAAGACTGCTCAGCAGGGTCCACTGAAGACGGTCAGTAGCTCTTGAAATAACTGTTTCACGCCTGTAAAGTGTTAGAGCAGGCTGGCAGAGTCAGAACTCCAGATATTAGGTTAAACCACACGAAATTGCTGGTTTTCATATTTTTGGTGTACAAACAGTCACTTTCAAAAGATCCTCTGAATATATTTGCTTTCAGCAAAAGGCATGATTCAGGAGCAGTCAGAGGAGTGTATTAAGAGGAAAAAAAATATTCTGAGCCATGGGTGCAGTACGGGTCTGGTTTTATTTAAAAATAACAACAAGACAGAAAAAGAGCTCACTCACATGTGTAATTTAAATTGTGTGCATTTTTGCACACATGTAGAGAACTGTACAGAGATAATAACCCGACTTTTAACACTGTACCTTAGAGAGATAGGTCTAAGGCCAGGATGAAGCTGGCTAACTTTTTCATTATCCTGTTTGACGTGCTACGATGAGCAAACACTGCTTTGGTAATTAAAATATCGAGTAAAACAAAAGCTAAATGGAGTGAGAAAACCATCGTGGTGATCTAGATCGCTAGGTCAGAATATGAGGCTCTTAGTAAATGTAGACTTATTTTTTTAAGGGAACAGAACTGTCTCTTCCTGGGGGTGCTGACTTACAGCATTCAGGAGAGGGGACAGCGGTCTGGAGCCCGGACAGATCTTGGGACTGGGAGGACTGGGGTGGGAAACAGATGTCCAAAAGAGACCAGAAGGCTGCTCAGCGCTGGGGAGATTGGCCCAGGGAGGCCAGGGCCCCTGATGTCCCACCATGGGTGGTGCTGAGAGCTGCTTCAGGGAGGGCGGGCCCGTGGCCTCATCCCCAGCACCCTCGTGTGCCCACCTGAGTCCCCGCACACCCAGCAGAAAGCTCCGGAGACCTCATGCCCCCCGTCTGACTGCCCGCAAGGGTTCCTGGACTGTGGGCTGGCCCGGCCTCACTGGTGAGACATCTCGGTCCTGGGCAGGGCGCTCACCGTGGCCCCCGCTGCCCCAGAAAACAGCTATGCTCCCAGCGCTCCGGTCCTTCCAGCCCACCCCTCTGCATGCTGTGAACCAGGAGGCTTTCCAGGGAGACGTGGCCTCACCGTTTTCCCTGTGTACACACCGGCAGGCCCGGCCAGCGTGGACGTCCTCTAAACCGCATGTGTCTTCAAGTCTTCTCGGCACCGAAAACCCTGGTTCTGGACTAGACCATCCTGAGCGCAGATGCCCCCCGCGCCCCCGACAGTCACACCGAGCCCGGCTGGGGGCGCCCGCTGCAGCGGCCGGCACGCTGCCCAGCTTTGCTATCCCGCTCCCACTCCACTCCAGGGCCCCGGTCACCAGGTGTTTAATCGCCCCTCCAAACAGTCCCCGTGGGCAGCCACAGGCTTCAGGGCGCGCCTCTGAGCGGGTAGTTTGCTTTTGTTTCCAATTTTTAGGGATTGACTTTTTAAAATTCCCTTATAATTACACAATCTACTTATGAGACCCTCTAAACACAGCCCCCAACGCCCCTGAAGCGCCCCGGTGGCTCACACGATAACAGAATCCTCCTTTAATGCAGGAGCCTCCGGTTCGACCCCTGGGTGGGGAAGATCCCCTGGAGAAGGAAACAGCAGCCCACTCCAGTGTTCTTGCCTGGAGAATCCCATGGACGGAGGAGCCTGGTGGCCCACAGTCCGTGGGGTCACAGAGTCAGACAGGACTGCGCGGCTCACTGACACTTCTAAACACAGCGCACGGGGCCGGGGACCTGGACTCGACACACTCTGTCCCCCTCTCCCTCAAAGGCACAAAGGGCGGAGCGCTTTCAGCCCAGCCCTGCGCTCCTAAGCCCCGCCCACACAGGGTGTGGCGTCCAGACACCAGGGCGCCCTTGATGGGAGCGGGCCTTGAGGGGCAGCCGGGGGCTGGGGTCGGCTCCTGGGGGACCAGCTGCTAGGGGGCACGCGTCTCTCTGGCCCCCCGGGGTCCCTTCTGCGTCCCTGCTGGGGCCCGGCCTGGGGGCTGTGAGACCCAGAGACCCAGACTCAGGTCCAGGCACAGACCCTGCCCTCTGCATCCTCGGGGAGACGGAGAGGCAGAGCATGTGGGTCTGCCGGGGTGAGCGCTGTGGGGAGCAAGGGAGGGTGGAGGGGGGCCCTTCCCACCTCTGGTCGAGAGCGGGAGGGCTCCCAAGGAGCTGCCGTGACGGGAGCCCCGAGGTGGACGTCTGGGCGGAGCGCCCCGCCAAGTGCAAACCAGCCTGGCTTCCGAGGAGAGGGGCCGGGCGGGGGCCGAGGGACGCGCCCTCCTGCGGGCTTGTCGGCACCTCCGGGGTCCTGGCTGGCGCACGCTTGGCAAGAGGCCCTGGGAGAGGCACTGGGCATGGACATGGGGACCAGGCAGAGGGTAGGACGGGAGGGGGGACCTTCGCCAGGCTCCGGGGGGCGAGAGGGGAGAGAGCGTCGCTGGGAATCTCGGGGCTGCAGATGGGTCAGCCTGTGCCGGCCCTGGGGGTCGGGGGACAGAGGGGGCGAGCACCATGGCCCCTGCTAGGTGTGGTCCCTGAGAGGACGCCTCGCCCGGCCGTCAGGGCCGCAGAGCACCCCCACCCCCCGCCCACAATCCGGCTCACGCTCTCCCCTCTTTCTCCCTCGGCTCCCCTCCCCCGCCACTCCTGGAGGGTCTCCTGGTCTCCCTGGACCACCCGTCCCCACCCTGCACCACAAAGATACCTCCCTTCTAGCATTTTCCATGGAAGATAAACAGGCGAACACTGCGTTCTCAAGTCTCGGGAAGAACGCTTTTCTTCCCCCCAGGGGTCTTGTCACCAACTTGATACATAATTAGGTTCTTTTGTTTTAGCTTGTTTTCAATTTTCGGGATTGCATTTTCTTCTTTCTGCATTCATTTTCTTCTTCCTTTGTACAAAGAGTAGAGGGATCCAGAGCCGGCCGAGGGACAGGGGAGGCTTCCTGACCCACACCCCCCTGGAGACGCCGGGCTCCCCCTAACCGCACCCCGCCTCCTTCCACAGCGTGTGGGTCTGTGCGGCGCTTCAGTCCCCTGCCTCAGGCGTGCCGCGGCCTCAGAGGGACCGGGGCTGGACAGGGGTCCCCAGGGCTGGACCGGGGGTCCCGCTACGCCCGGGGCTGCCGGGCGTCCAGTCCCCAGTGCCCGAGAGGGCACCTTTCCTGCAGCCAGTCGGGTTCTTGGAGGCACCGTGGCTTGGCTCCAGGAGAATGTCCCTGAAGGGTGGTTTTTGGGTGACCTCACTTTGGAATGTGCCCAGCGGCTTCCCACCCAGTCTCGAGCCTGCCCGGGGGCAAAGGGTAGGAAGTGGGCCACACCTCTCAGGGGGCAGTGCCCTGTCCTGGGCAGAGGGGGTGGGGTGCGCAAGAAGTCATCTGTGCCTTTGTCAGGCCCGACTTCTTTTGTATGTGTATTCTTTGTATTCTTGACTTCTTTGTATTGCAAATACTTCGTGTTTGGGTGTTAGATCGCGTGACCTGTGGCTCTACCTGGCTCATTGCCGTAGCTGCTTGGTATCTCATTCTCTGACTGTCCCATGGCTGGTCCAAGCCAGGCCCATCGTGGGGCCATCACACGCGGACATCCTGGGCCATGTGCCCGCGGTCCTCTAGGGTGAGGGCCTGGGCGTGACGTTCTGTCACGGTGAGGTGACTCCAGGCCACGGAGAGGTGGCCACTGCCCACATCCTCACCAGCTTGGGCTCCGCGGCACCCTCGGTGGGCAGCCTTGCATTTTCCTGGGACGTGGCTTTCCTGGGGCGAGGTGGGGGCTCTGACCTTTCTGTGTGTTTATTCTCCTTCTGACTTTCCCCCACTCCGAAGTGCCCTTCAGTCTTATTGTTAAGGTGTAATCTGCTGTGACACGTATAACGCAGCGAATGACGTCTGTGTAAACCCCGCACGTCTAGCGTGCCCTCCGCTGGGCTGGCTGCCTTCCTCTCAGGGGTCGAGTGCAGGTCCTTTGCTGTGTTGAGCATGCAGCTCCTGCTGTTCCCCTCCCTTTTACGAGCCCGAGGAAACCACCGGCAAAGTCGGGCTGGGCTCTGAATGGGCCATGTGCGCTGGGTCCAGTGTGGGACAGCCAGGGGAAGCCGTGCAGCGGCGTCGCCCCGAACCCCGCGGCCGTGCAGGCAGGAGCTGCCCACCCCAGGCTCCATGCGGGACCCGAGCCCCTCCCGAGCCGGGCGGCCGGGCTCCCTGGGACCGTGACTTGGAGATGCCGCCTTCACAGCAGCCCATAAATTCTTTTTTTTTTTTTTTCATAAATTCTTCACTAGAGCCGAGCGCCGCAGAGCTCATGCAAAATGAATCACGTTTTGTAATGGCCCTCGCACCAGAGTCTTTGGGGAAAATACTGTTTTCAGCAAGACAAAGCAAATTGCAGGCATCCCTAAAGGGGCCTGACTCGCGCTCACAGAAACACACTTCATCTGACACAGTTACTCTAACGATCTCGCGTGTCGTCTTTCATGAAACAGAGTGAGCTCTGCCACATGAGGCATGCGGGCGGGTGGCCGGCTGTCCTGGGGCTGAGATGCCGGGGCAGAGGCCCCAGGGCCTGAGGACGGCTGGCACCTCCCGTCCGCTGCCTCTCCTGGTCGGCACAGGCGGTTCCCCAGGGCCAGCGAGACCACCTGTGACCCCAGGTCCTCCTGCACCTGGAAAGCGAGACTCAACCCCCTCAGCCCTCGTGGAGAGCCCGGACCCCGAGGCCCTCCCACCCTGATCTCCCTCCATGCCCAGCGCTGCAGCGTGGGCTCCAGGCCGCGGCCCCCAGGCTCTGTGCCCTGCACGAAAAGCGAGGGCAGAGAAGGGAGGGCCCTGCAGCCCATGACTGACTGCATCACCCACACCTCGAAGAGCGGAGAGGGAGGAGCAGGACTCAGGCCCCACTGACCGGGGCCTGGACGGAGCAGGCAGCGGCCTGAGGTGTGGACGCAGGGCGGGAAGAGTGGCGGCCGGGAGAGCCCTGGGCCGGGGTGCTCAGCCTGAGGCTTGGAGCCCAAGGGCTGGGAAGAGACGCGGGCACCCGGGTCCCCACCCACCAGATACACACATGCCGTGCACAGACCAGCAGTGCCCCTGGCGGGGGGCTCAGGGCGGGCGGGTGCTGCTGTGCAGATGCCCCGAAGACCCTCCATCAGGGGAGGCTGAAGGGAGAGCAGCAGGGAGGCAGGACGGCTGTGTGTGTGTGTGTGTGTGCACACATGTGCCTCTGTGTGTGTGAGGGGTCAGGATGTGTGTGTGTGTACACATGTGCCTCTGTGGGTGTGCATGTGTGGAGCAGGATGTGTGTGTGTGCGCGCACATGTGCCTGTGTGTGTGGAGTAGAATGTACATGTGTCTGTGTGTGCACATGTGCCTATGTGTGTGGAGTATGATGCATGTGTGGGTGTGTGTGCACACATGTGCCTGTGTGTGTGGGGAGTACGATGTGTGTGCACATGTGCACGCATGTGCCTGTGTATGTATGTGGGGAGTAGAATGTATGTGTGCCTGTGTATACACATGTGCCTATGTGTGTGGAGTATGATGTATATGTGGGTGTGTGTGTACACATGTGCCTGGGTATGTTTAGAGCAGGATGTAGTGTGCATATGTGTGTGTGTAGCAGGATGTATGTGTTTGTCCATGTGTATACATGTGCCTGTGTGTGTAGTAGAATGTATGTGTGCATGTGTATACACACATGCCTCTGTGTGTTTAGAGCAGGATGTGTGTGTGTGCATGTCTGTACACATGTGCCTGTGTGTGTGTGTGTGTGTGTGTGTGTGTGTGTGTGTGTGTGTGTGGAGTACAATGCACGTGTGGCTGTGTGTGTACACATGTGCCTATATGTGTTTAGAGCAGGATGTATTGTGCATGTGTGTGCACACATATGCCTGTGTGTGTGGAGCAGGATGGCCGTTAGGGAAGGAGGTAGAAAAGCCCCAGGAAAACAGTGACATTTCCAAGCAGCCTGGATTTCTCTCAGGGCAGCAGAGCAGACTGTGCCGTGGGGTCTCCAGGCGAGGCTGGGAGGTCGAGATGGGGGCCAGAGGGGCGGGGGGGGGAAGTCCCCCGTGATGTGTCACGTATGTGTGAGTTGCACGTGTGAATCATGTGCGTGGATCGCGTGTGAACTGTGTGTTCAAAGTGTGAGTCCTGTGTGTGCGGATGGAGCACAGACCAGGCGTGGGGCTCACGCTGAGCTGTGTGTGCGGAGCGTGTCTGTGAGCGTACATGCGCACGGCCTGGCTCACGGGGACGGTCACCCATGTGTCCACCCGCACTCCTCACCTTCACATTGACAGTGTGGTTGCCTTAAACGCTTCCCACACAGGACAGACCAGTGATGGCCATCCCGGAGGAGGGCCTGGGGGGAACACAGGTCCCTGCGCCGTGTAGCCCATGAGCCCTGCCATCAACAAGCTGTGCTAAAAGACCCACACATCCCCCTCCTCAAGATTCGTGGTGCAAATTCAGGCGGGAAGTGGGAGAAACCACACTGAGCGCTGTGTGCCCGCAACACCCCCTCGGGCGGACCCCTGAGTCCACAAGTCTGCAGCTCCTGCCTCGGGCCCCTGCAGACTGACAGACCTCTGACTGTCCAGTGGGCCCGTCCAGCCTGCTGCGTGTGCCCAGCGGAGGGGGCCGGAGGCTGCCCACTATTGCACAACAGAGAGAGAGCGCACACATCCTTCCCAGCCCAAAGTTCCCAACACACCCATGGCGTCAGAGCAACCTGCTCCCACCAAGGGTCACTCAGCACACTCCCCTTCGAGGCCCCCACCCCCCCTCCCTGGACATCTGGCTCCTTCCCCTCTCCTCTCCTGCCCAGGACCCCCCAGCCTGGCGTGAGGTGGGGCTGCAGGGAGACAGGGCTGGGCTCCAGGGCCGTGAGCGCACATCCTAGGTCACCAGGGCTGCTCCCCCAGGCCTGGCATCTGGAGTGACTCTCGGGATGGATCATAGTGCAGAGCAGTGCCCCACGCCAAAGCCGGGTGGATGCCCCCGACCTCCGACCTCGGGAGGCAGACCTGGCTCTGTGAGGGACGCTTCCCACAGTGGGCCAGAGGAAACTCGAGGCCTGCGGGGAGCGCCTGGGCCAGCGCATCCCGGGAGGAGCCGTGGGCCCGGATCCCCGGGCAGCTCGCTCACACACATCAGTCTCCCTGCCACCCCCACCGTCTCAGTTAGGCCCACCCCGCAGAGGTGGGTCTGCAGGTGGGGAGCACGGGGCGCCCCCAGAGCCGTGCGCCGCTGTCCCGGGCCTGCCTGGACTCTGGGTCTGAGCTGCTCCGGACCTGGGCCTCTTTCCAGTGCAGGCGTCACGGGGTTCCTGGTACGTCCTGTCCCCACCACACCCCGAGTCTCCCCGTGTGCAGAGTGGACGTTAATATCTCCTGCATGTCTGTGGCCGGGGTCTCGGCCGGCATGCATCCTGTCTGGCCCCAGGGTGAGCAGGCCTGGCTCCAGGTCCTCGGTCAGGGGTGTGGTGCCGGGACGAGTGTCCACTTCAAAATGCACATGTGGGTCTGTGCACCACAGGCCTGGCACCAGGGGTTCAGACAGGGGTGGAGGGCTCCCATGTGTCGCTCGGCAGGCAGGACCACTCGTGGGCCACAACCAGATACATGGTTGAGCCGGGGTTTGCTGTCTGCCTCCAGGGGCACAGACGGGAGTGTCTCAGGAGGCCCCGGCTTAGGGGGACAGCAGGGGATGACCCCTCCCAGACGGTGGCTGGGAGGCTGGAGCCAGGTTCCCGGGCCGTCTGAAGATACGATGTCTGAATAGGAGCCCCAGGCCAGCCTCTGGGGGTGGACAGGGGCGACACGTGCAGGGTCCCTGATGAGGGGTGCTGGTGTCAGGACCCAAGCCCCCTGAGGCCGTGGCTGAGTTCACACGGGGCGGGGGGAGGGTGGCTGTTTCCAGGTAGAGAGCCAGGACCACAGCTGCTGAGCCATCACCTGTCTTCCCACTTGATCTTTGGCTCCACGGGAGTTCCACAAGATCCCCCCAGGGCCCCAGTGCCCCTCAAAGGCACTCTGTGGAAAGGTAATGCCAACTGTTGCTGTGGGGGGAGGTCCTAGGAGCAGAAGGCCTCCTCTCCCACCGTCCTGCTGACGTCTTGCCGACAATCGCTGCTGTTTGGAAGCGCTGAGTTCACTGCGGCTTGTTACGCAGCGAGTGCGGACAGCTACTTTGCCCTGTGCTGGCTGCTCCGTCTCTTCCCCTGAGCAGACGTGCTCCGTTCGCTCGCCTTGGAATCCCCCCGGGCCTGGAAGTGAGCCCGACATGCAGCAGGCATCACACCCCAGCGTGCAGAGCTGAGAGTCGCCTGCCCTCGGCTACGGCCCAGACGAGGGCACAGGGGCGTGCATGGAGGTTCCCAGCTCACTCGAGTGTGAACAAAACTTCAGAAACATGTAATGATAAACACCTCCACACAGGCCGCATGAAGGGACCACTCTCCCGATGGCCCTCTCTCCGTGTGCCCTGTGCTCGGGGCAGGGGCGCCTCACCACCCTGGTGTGGGATCTGGCACCTTCCTGCACCGCCCACTCAGACCAGCCCTCCCCAGGCTGACACACGACCTCAACCACCCGCTGGGCTGCTCCAGGCCGGGGACCGCCGCCTACACCAGCTGTGTCCCTGCCCCAGAGGCAGCATCACAGCCACCGGCTTCCGTGCAGATCAGCCTCACCCGCTTCAGGGCTTCATCCTCTTTCCAACGGAACTGAGTTCGCTGACACCGAGAGACCGGAAGAGGGGAAGGTGGCCACCTCGGCAGACGTTTGGCTTAGATCCCCTGGCTTAGCCCTGTTCTGGGCAAGATGGTCCAACCCAACCCTGACCTAAAGCTTCAGCTCTGGTGTGCCCAGACCTGGGCCCCCAGACCTGAGCTTCCAGACCTGAGCTCCCAGACCTGAGTCCCCAGATCTGAGCCCCCAGACCTGAATCTCCAAACCTGAGTCCCCAGATCTGAGCCCCCAGACCTGAGTCCCCACACCTGAGCCCCAGACCTGAGCCTCCAGACCTGAGCCCTAGACCTGAGTCCCCAGATCCAGGGAGACCTCCACATCCCAGGAACGTAGCCCAGGGTTAATATACACAAGCCGACCAGCCCCTCCCCCCGCCGCCGCACACAGGGAGAAGCAAGGACCAGCCTGGACGTGAGCTGTCCCTTGTCAGGGTCCTGAGCCTGGCGTCCACCCCGTCCAGCTGCACTCAGGCTGGGTGTTGAGGGAGCCACCTCGACACGCTTCCTCCATCCCGGCCTCATCCTGAGTTCCGTCCAGCCAGGCCTGCCCCGCCATGCTCCCTCTGTAAACACACAAAAGCCACACAGCCTACATCCGTCTCCTAGAGCTTCATTTTTTTTAAAAGCAAGGCTGGAAAGGAATTTAAAAAAAAAAAAAGGAAAGAAAGACTAAGAAGGTGATGCAGAAGATAAAAGGCACATGTGGGTGACAGAGACTATGACATAGTCAAATTTTATTAATGGCTCGCCATATGCATGCGGAGGATAATTAACTATTCACAGGTGAAATTAGCTGATAGGGGTGGCTGTCTCGAGCAAATCGAATGAGCTCCGATTATATCAGTAGTTACCAACCAGTGTCCCTGGTTATCCAAGCATCAAATAAATTTGTCCACTCTTCTTCCTTTGGGGGGAGAAACTTTAATTATCCAGCCCTGGCGCATGGCAGGTCATTAATAAAACCTAGTTATCGGGGCCGCAGCTTCCGGAGTTTTCCTGTTATCCATCTTTTATCTAAATAAACATTTGGGAAATGTCCTTAAAATTATTACAGACACTTCGCCCCTGCCCCACAGCAGGAATTCCTAAGCGGAGCGGGCCGCGTCTGCGGGAGTCCGGCCTCCGCGGGCCGGGCCGGAGCGGGGCGGTGCCATGACGGGCCGGGGCTGCGGGCGCAGATAAGGGCGGCCGCCGTCATGTGTCTCCTGTCCCGGCGCCGCATACATCACTGCCGGGAGCGCCAAGCGCCGCGGGGACGGGGAGCAGCCCCGGCGGCCTCCAGGTGCGGCGCGCAGGCCGTCTTCTCTTATTAGAGGCGAGAGCGCCTCGCAGGCGCGGGTTGTTCCGTTTCCAGCACAGCGAAGGGATCCAGAGGCCTCGGGACCGGCCTGCTGGGCACTGTTACACGCGGCGTGCGTCCCGGACAGGTCCGTGTCACCCGGACCGGGTGAGGGGGCGGGAATGCCGGCCGCGGGGCCCGTCACTGAGTGCAGAGGCTTCCCTCCGCCGTCAGGGGGGCATCCGAAGGCCCTGTTCCCGGTGCGCGCACAAAGGCCTCACCAAAGCCTGCCTGCCCTGCGCGCTGCCCGCTGAGCCCCTCCAAACACAGACCGACCGGCCAGAGGAGCGCGTGTCCCTTCCTGCTTACCCGATGCCCCAGGAAGGGCCGTCGGGAGACGCCCGGGGTGACTTTATTCCAGCCCCCGCTTCCCTTGTCGTCCCAAGCACTCCTGAGTCGCTGCCTTGGGGCAGAGGAGCTGGGGCCATGGCTGCCGCGTTTCTCATCACACAGAGCTGCCCCGGTGGGTGTCACCAGCTCAGACCAGAGGGCAGCCCCCCGCCCCAGAGTGACCCGGGGGCAGCAGGCTGGAGCGTCCTCAGCGGCTGTCCTTCTCACAGACACGAGGGTGAAGGCAAACTGCTCGTGGCCTTGACACTGAACCGAGACTTGGACCGGAGGCGGGGCTTCCGAGGGTCCTGCCCCCCAGGCCTGTCAGGAACCGGATGGGGCCTGTTTCCCAGACCTGCCCACGTGGCTGGAGTCGGGCGGGGAGGTTGGGGTGGCCAAGCACTTAACAAGCCAGAGCAGCGGGCTTGGCCGGAGAGCCCAGGGAGAGCCGGGTGCCCCAGAGGCCCAGGGGCCACGGGGAGGGGCTTGCCGTGTCCTCGTTCTCATCCAGGATGTGGGAGTCAGCCACTGGGGTCCACCGGCCCCTCTGGCGGGCACTCAGAGTGGAATCACCAGAATAAACTGCCCAGGACAAAGTGTCCAATCATCACACAAGCAATAGGGAGCTGATCACGCGTGCCTAACGGCCAGTGTCTCTTCCAGTATAGGTAGTTTTTGCTCCATGAACGTCCAGACCATCTCCCACAGGTATTTCCTGCTCCCGTAAAGGCCTCTGGCAGGGCGCGGGTGCCGGGTGCTGAGACCTGGACGGAGCGGCTCTCTCCCAGCCTCTGCCTCCAGGGCACTCGGGACCGTCAGGGGTCGGATCTCCAGGGCACCTGCCGTCCCTCTGTGGCTGGTTGGTCGGGGCGTCTGGGTTCCCCCGGTTTTGTCTGCCTCAATAAAGAGCCCCGGAACTGAGAGAGGCCACGGGGGACGCGGGGGCCCCAGGCGGAGGTGGGGGGCCTCAGTGTCATTGAGGCTGCGACAACTCTTCACCAGCAGGTCCCCGCCTGCCGGCCGCTCTGGAGAAAAACCCGAGGGGTGCAGGGAGACCCTCCCCCGGCCCAGACTGCTCATTTCCTGGGAAGAAGGAGGACTCTGAGCCCCCAGAGTTTCATTTCCTCCCTAATGCTAAATCCCAAACCCCACCAGCCAAAGCTGAGACACACCTCAATGCACGAGCTGCGTCTCCTGACTCGGTCCTTGCCAGCCGGGCACCGCGGCAAAATCCCACAGCCGGTGGCCTCGGGCATGGGAGTGGCTTTCTCACTGACCAGGGGCCCAGCCCGGCTCTGGCTCTGTCTACACCACAGCCGCGTGAAGACAATCCCACACGAGACCTCAGGCCTCCTCCCGTTCCTCCCCAGCACCGAGTGGGCCGACGGCATTGGGGACGTGAGTGGCCCGAGCGCCTGACTCCAGGCTGGGTTACCCTCTGACACCCTCGCCAGCCCGGAAGTCCTCGGCTGCTCTCCTCCACCATCTGTTAAACAAGTGCCTAAACCGCAGGCATTTTAAGACGTTTAAGGGCAAGTGGTGCTCGGGAGACAAGGCAATCCTTCCTGCTGGGCAGTGCTCTCCCTGGTGGTTGGGACCTTCACTTGCGGACACCCGGCAGCAGAATTTGCCCCCCAGGGTCTCTTGGCCCCTGGCAGGGTCTGCTCAGGGGACGGAGGAGCCATAGGAGCCAGCAGACCTGGTGACGGGGATGCTCCCGCCCGCAGGGCTGGCCAGTGGGTGAGCCTCTGGGGCCCTGGGCAGAACAGGGTGGGGTGGGGAGCAACCAAGCTCAGGGCAGCTCACAGCAGTCTGAACCCCAGGCGTCCTGCCCCCAAAGCGGCGGAGGTGGATGCTGAGGGTGGAGGCTGCCCTGGGACCTCATGCCTGACGGGCTCCCACAGAGGAAGGATCCGCAGGGTCTCAGGAGGCCCGGCCCCACCGCCCCACTTGCTTGTCCACAAGCTGCTCCTCCAGGGCCGGGCAGGACGGCTGTCCGGACAGCTGCGGTCTCCACCAGGCAGGTGCGGGTCAGAACCCGCACAGACAGACGGAGGGGCTGCAGGATGAGCAGAGGGGTCCCCGCAATGGAGCAGGCCAGGTGGGACCCTCACCAGCCCTTCCCGTGAGGACTGCTGGCCCCCCACCCTTCATGCTCAGATGGCCTGTGTGGGCCGTGGGGAGAGCCGCGGGGAAAGCCGCGGGGGTCGCCCCGGGGACCGTTTGTCACCCCAGCCCCTGTGGCTCTCATCTGAAGCAGCAGCCGGCTGGGTCCCTGGACCCCCCGCCCTCAACACGCAGCACCCCCAGCACGTGAGTCGAGCCTGACCTCAACCAAGGGGCGCCGGGTCCCAAAGGCCTCCTCTTGTTTCTGCTGGACATTGGGGTCCGTGCAGCCGGGACAGAGGAGTGCCCTCCACTGTCATCGCAGGGACTCGTGGGGGCTAGACCGGCACTTTGAGGGGCAACCCCAGCCAGCTGCACATTGTCCAAAATGGCGCCCAAACCGGGGCATCAGGGGGGGATGGGGGGATGGAGGCAGGGGGAGGTGGGGAGAGGAAAGGAGACAGGGAGAGATGGGGGGTTGGGCGGAGCTCCTTAGGGACATCAGGAGATTCCTCCAGGTCTTTATTTCCCTCCCCTAATCCTGAAGTCCCTAGAGACTGTGCCAGCAGGGGTGTGGGTAACCAAGGGCTATGTAGATTTATCTCAGCACAGTTCTCTAGGGGGCCTGGGGACAGGTGGAGGGCACAGGTGACCCCCTCATCCGCACCACACAGGACGGCCGTGTCACTGCACCCTGGATGCTCGTGCAAGCCTGAGCACGGGGGTGTGAACACACAGAAGTAAACCTTCACCCTTGAATCCAGCTCTGCGTCGGGGACACCATTTCACTCCATCTGTAACCCCATCTTCCCAATAACACTTCCCTTTTTTTTTAATTTAAATTATTAATTTATTTTACTTTACAACATTGTATTGGTTTTGCCATACATTGACTTGACTCCGCCATGGGTGTGCATGTGTCCCCATCCTGAACCGCCCCCCCCACCTCCCTCCCCATCCCATCCCCCTGGGTCATCCCAGTGCACCAGCCCCGAGCACCCTGTATCATGCATCCAGCCTGGACTGGAGATTCATTTCACATATGATAATTTACATGTTTCAATGCCATTCTCCCAAATCATCCCGCCCTTGCCCTCTCCCACAGAGTCCAAAAGACTGTTCAATACATCTGTGTCTCTCTTGCTGTCTTGCATATAGGGTTATCATTACCATCTTTCTAAATTCCATATATATGCATTAGTATACTGTATGGGTGTTTTTCTTTCTGGCTTACTTCACTCTGTGTAATAGGCTCCAGTTTCATCCACCTCATTAGAACTGATTCAAATGTATTCTTTTTAATGGCTGAGTAATATTCCATTGTGTATATGTATCACAGCTTTCTTATCTATTCATCTGCTGATGGACTTCTTATCTATTCATCTGCTGATGGACATCTAGGTTGCTTCCATGCCCTGGCTATTGTAAACAGTGCTGTGATGAACATTGGGGTGCACATGTCTCTTTCAGATCTGGTTTCCTCAGTGTGTATGCCCAGCAGCGGGATTGCTGGGTCATATGGCAGTTAACTTTAAAATATCAGTTCAGTCACTCAGTCATGTCTGACTCTTTGCAACCCCATGGCCGGCAGCATGCCAAGCCTCCCTGTCCATCACCAACTTCCAGAGCTTGCTCAAACTCATGTCCATCATGTCAGTGATGCCATCCAACCATCTCATCCTCTGTCGGCCACTTCTCCTCCTGCCTTCAATCTTTCCCAGCATCAGGGTCTTTTCTGGTGAGTCAGTTCTTCGCATCAGGAGGCCAAAGTCTTGGAGCTTCAGCTTCAGCATCAATCCTTCCAATGAACATGCAGGACTGAGTATTTAAACTATAGCTGCTTATTAATTTGGAGGATGCACATGTCCACCCAGGCTTTACCTGTGGTGTCCCAGCATCTCGGTGTCTACACTTGATATCTTGGCCGTGGTCTTGGCCATTCAGGCCGTATTTTGCAATTGTATCTGCGCTGCTCACCTCATGCTGTCTTTGGTGGCTGTATAATTAAAGAGCAAAGATTTTCTCCCCCTTGGCTGCACAAGGTGAAAAATGTGCGCTGTTTCCACACTTCAGGGCCCCAGCTGCTACAAGCATTAAAAATTACTTAAAACGTAAATTCATGGCATGGTGATCACAGTGGATGGTGTTGTGGTAAATGAATTTCACTGTAAACTGCTGTTTTAAATTAAAATGTGGCTTATTAGAAATATCAGGGAAGTAATACAGAAGGAAGTCAGGTTTCACATAATCGTCCCCAAAGCTGGTCTTGTCTTCCGTTTGCCTCCCTCTAGCTTGCCTCCCTCCCATGCCCGCTGGGATCTCTGCAGGGTTAGTGCTGGGCACTGCCCTGGGGCAGCCTGTGCGAGCCTACAAAGATGAGACTTTCACCACCTTCTGCTCAGTCGCGGAGGGTGCGTGGGGGAGGGCCAGGTGGGGGAGGGGCTGTGACGAAGCCACGCGTGGGACGTTCTTTGAGCAACAGAGGAGGAGCAGGAATATTCAAGGACACACACAAATGCTGGGGACCTGACTGATGGATCTAAGCCAGCAGGTGTTGAGACTGATAGCAATTCAGAACCTGGGTACAAGAAGCTTCCACAGGGGAAGGGCACCCCTTTCTCAAGCATGTGTGGAGAGTGACTGCCTGCCCTCTACTTGGACATTTGCTATGGTGGAGAACTAGACACTTTTGAAATATCCCCTTCCATTTCAGGATGCACATTCAAGTCTTCTCCTGGCTAAGAGCCTGAAAATCATGTCTTCAGTTTGGACCTGCCAACCTAGAAATCTGACAACTTCAGGAGAAGATTCATGATAGATGAGGCAGCTTGGGCTGGGTGGTGGGCATCAGGCCACAACCAGAACCGCCAGGCGTGTGGGCCCTGGACAAGGGGGACCGGGGCAGGGCCGCTTACCTGTGAGGGATGGGGTGGGGTGACTCAATGATGGGCATTTGTAAAATCGGGGCCTGACCAGAAAGGCCATGTGGCCTCTTTAGAGGTCTGCGAGCAGCAAGGCAGAGGAACCAGAGATCAAATTGCCAACATCCGTTAGATTATCAAACAAAACAAGAGAGTTCCAGAAAAACATCTATTTTTGCTGTATTGACTATGCCAAAGCCTTTGACTGTGCGGATCACCACAAACTGTGGAACATTCTTAAAGAGATGGGAATACCAGACCACCTGACCTGCCTCTTGAAAAGTCTGTATGCAGGTCAGGAAGCAAAAGTTAGAACTCGACATGGAACAACAGACTGGTTCCAAACAGGAAAAGGAGTACGTCAAGGCTGTATATTGTCACTCTGCTTATTTAACGCATATGCAGAGTACATCATGAGAAACGCTGGGCTGGAGGAAGCACAAACTGGAATCAAGACTGCTGGGAGAAATATCGATAACCTCAGATATGCAGATGACACCACCCTTATGGCAGAAAGTGAAGAACTAAAGAACCTCTTGATGAAAATGAAAGAGGAGAGTGAAGAAGTTGGCTTAAAACTCAACATTCAGAAAACTAAGATCATGGCATCTGGTGCCATCACTTCATGGCAAATAGATGGGGAAATAGTGGAAACAGTGACAGACTATTTTGGGGGGCTCCAAAATCACTGGAGATGGTGACTGCAGCCATGAAATTAAAAGACACTTACTCCTTGGAAGGAAAGTTATGACCAACCTAGACAGCATATTAAAAAACAGAGATGTTACTTTGCCAACAAAGGTCCATCTAGCTAAGGCTATGGTTTTTCCAGTACTCATGTATGGATGTGAGAGTTGGACTATAAAGAAAGCTGAGCACCAAAGAACTGATGCTTTTGAACTGAGGTGTTGGAGAAGACTCTTGAGAGTCCCTTGGACTGCAAGGAGATCCAACCAGTCCATCCAAAAGGAAATGAGTCCTGGGTGTTCATTGGAAGGACTGATGTTGAAGCTGAAACTCCAATCCTTTGGCCACCTGATGGGAAGAACTGACTCATTTGAAAAGACTCTGATGCTGGGAAAGATTGAAGGCAGGAGGAGAAGGGGATGACAGAGGATGAGATAGTTGGATGGCATCACCAACTCATTGGTCATGAGATTGAGTAAACTCCGGGAGTTGATGATGGACAGGGAGGCCTGGCATGCTGCAGTCCATGGGGTCCCAAAGAGTCGGACGTGATTGAGCGACTGAACTGAACTGAGCAGCAAGTGAAATGGTGCTGGAAGCATTTCAGGGAGATTCACTTACTCTCAGATCGTATGGAGACCTTGGAGGTCATCTGATTCATCGTTACACTGGCTAACAGCTCCTGAAGAGACCCTGCCACGAGCCTGTGGAATGGAGCCCTGCGCAGTATCGAGCGCGGCTGGCTGCCTCCCGCCCTCTTCAGCCTAAACAGCTCCAGCATCCTGTCCTCTCTGACAGTCTCTCCTGGTCCCTCCACCACTTGCCACACCCTGTTCCAGCGCTTCCCCACACATCAGTCAAAACAGGCAGATATGATAGAAGGGAAATGCCCATCAGTGTATTCTCACAACCCCCAGACATCCAGTAACTAATCTAGCACCACTCAACAACAACCAAGGCTGCAGAGGAAGTAAGCAGGTGGTTCTCACCCAGAGGAACCCCTGGCTGGATGGAGGGAGAGGGACAAGTGATAATATGCGTGCAAAAAGAGCATGGTTGTCACTACCCAGGCCTTACAGGGGGGCAGTCGGTCCACAGTGGAAAGCCCACTCCAGCACAGGGAGAGACTTTCCAAAAGCCTTAATAAGGAAATGGACTTTAGGCAGAGTCTTCAAAGGTGTGCAGGACCTACAGGGGCAGGAAAGTCTTTCCCAGCAGAGGAGAAGTAGAGCGTCTGCGCTGAGGTCAGACATGCAGGAGATGAGAAGGAGAGGGGGCACCAGCCTTGCATACATCACAGGTCTCCTTCAGAACCGCAAAGGAAGGCGAGGAAACAGGGGCGAGAAATGTTAGGTGTGTCTAGTGCATTTGGGAGGAGTAGGGAGTCCCCACTTTGTACCGTCAATTTTATGTGGCATATTTTTTTTTCTCCCTGAGAAATAGAAGTTTTGAAGTAGAGGATTCAGGAAGAGTACTCAAATATACACTCATTCTTGACATAGTTGAAAAAATCATTTCAAAGAAGTTAATTTTGGCCTTTACTTCATATTTATGTCTATCTGATAACTCTTCATTCTTAAGATGAAATTTATAAAGTTCTTGAAAGATAGCTTTTCTTCCTATTAAAAAAAAACACGTTGACAATTCTCAGCACTTTGAAGATACAATTCCATTGTGTCCTGGCTTCCATACTTACTATGTAGAAGTCAGATGCCAGCCTAACTGCAGTCATTCTTTGGTGTATAACGTGTCTTTCCTCCAGACACTTTTTGGAAAAGGATCTTAGTCATTTATCTGTTTATTTTTGGCTGTGCTGGTCGTGGTTGCTGCTTGGGCTTTGCTCCAGATGTGGACAGTGGGGCTCCTCTCTAGTTGCGTGCATGGCCTTCTCCCTGGGGTGGTCTCTCTTGTTTCAGAGCACGGGCCCTAGAGCACATGGGCTTCCGTCGGGGCGGCATGTGGGCTCAGGAGTTGGTGGCGCACGGACTTGGTTACTCCAGGGCGTGTGGGATCTCAGAACCAGGGATCAAACCCAGGTCTCCTGCATTGGCAGGCAGATTCCTTACCACTGAGACACCAGGGATGCCCTCCTCCAGACACTTTTAAGATCTTCTGTTTGTCTTTCAGTTTCACTGCCTTGCATTTAGATGGTGCAGATTTTCGTTCATATGACGTGCTTTGGATTTGTGGTTCTGCATCTAGGAAATCTTGTTTCTCACCAATTTTATACAGTTCTCAGCTATTAACTCTCTACCTGTTCCCTCTCCTTCATCCACGTACTATCTCCTTTGTGAGCCCCGACTAATAATGTATTAGGCATTCTTACACTACCTTAATAACTGCCAAACTCTATTCACATTTCTTGTTTCTTTGACTCTGCTACATTCTGGGTAATTTTTTCAGGATTTTCCTCTACTCCACTTATTCTCTCTTCCTCTCATCTGTGTCAGATCTGCTGTTAAACTCATCCTTCAGACTTTTTTTCTACTGTTATTTTTTTTTCATTTAGAGAAATAAACGAGTACTATTTTTCTTCTGGTATATGTGGTTGTTTTCAGTTATGTATATTACAGTGCTTTATTTTGTAACACTCTACTGAAGTACAATTGAAATACAGTAAGCTTATATATTTAAGATACAACTTGACACATTTTGACTGATGCCTATAATTAAGAAATCATTATCACAATCAAAATAATAAACATAACCTAGTTTGTGCATTCTCTTATTGATGGACATTTGATCTGCTTCTAACTGTGTATGTTCAGTCACTCAATTGAATCTGACTATTTGCAGCTCCATGGACTGTAGCCTGCCAGGCTCCTCTGTCCATGGCATTTTTCCAGGCAAGAATACTGGAGTGGGTTGCCATTTCCTCCTCCAAGGGATCTTCTTGACTCAGAAATCAAACCTGCATCTCCTGCATTTGCAGTCAGATTCCTTTATCACTGTGCCACCTGGGAGGCCTTGTTTCTAACTTGGGCTATTACAAATAAAGTTGTTCTGAATATTTATATACAAGATTTTTTATATAGTTATGCTTCACTGGTGAATTCTGCCAAATCTTTAAGGAGGAAATTATACTATTCTACACAAATTTTTTCAGAAAATTGAAAAGGAGAGAAGCCATTCTGGAAGTTTTTTAAGAAGTTAAGCATACACCTACGAAATGATCCAACCATTTCACTCCTAGGTATTTATCCAACAGAAATGAACAATATGGGACACTCTGGAGTCAGACCTCTCCCTTCTGGGCTGGTTATCACACATACCTGGGAACACTGGCCATTGAGGGACTAGCCTTCTCCCTTCTCCAGAGTAGGGTCCTTTGCCCTGGACTGTGCCCTTCCCCCTCTTATGTCAGTGGCCTTTATCCTGCAGCAGCTTTTGGAGAAGAATGCATAGGTAATAAATGTTCTGAGACTGTTTACAAGGGAAACGTCTTGATTCTTTACAAGGAAAACATCAGGTAAAGGATCCTTTCCTTATACCTGATGACAGTTGGTCTGATAGAATCTTCTCCAGGATTTTTAATGCATTTCTCCACATTCTTTTTGTTTCTAGTGTTTCAGTGAAAAGAATCTGAAACCATCTTGGTTCTTAGTCTTTTCTTTACAGAAGCTTCTCTTTGTTCCCGATGTCCTGAAATTTATAAAGAAATGCCTTGATCTGAATCTATGTCACCCATTTTTCTGGGAAACCAAATATTCTTGGAAGTTTTCTAGAATTATTTCATTGATGATTTCATCCCCTCTGTTTTCTGTCTTTTGCTAGTTTTTTTTTTTTTTTTTTTTCTTTTTGGAACACTTATTTAAATGTTGGTCCATTTCCTATAATTTTGTCTTTTTCTCTTCTCTATTTTATTTGCTTCCTCAACTTCATCTTCTAGTCATTTAATTCTTTTTTTAAATTTCTGCTGTTTTAAGTTTTTTCCAATTTTTCTTTTTTTCTTGCTGAATTTTCCTTTTCACAGCAGTCTCTCTTTGTTTCATGAGCACAACCTTTTTCCTTAACTTATTGAGAATACTAAAGACCTTCTCCTCCAGGTCTTTGAGGCAGCCTAGGGGGCATCACACCAGGAGAATTAGAAATAGCTTTATCGCAGATGTGACAAGATAGAAGGGAAGAGAAAGCGGGCCCTATTGTGATGCTATTTCAAAGGGGAAACAAGTCCCCATCAGTTCCACCAGCAGCCGTGGAAGGTGAGACTTTCTAATTGAAATGATGACACTCACGAAGGTCACTTAGCAGTGATTCTGGGGATGGGCAAGTTATGAACCTTTTGTAATTATTTTATTTGCATTATGTAAATGTCAGCAGAATATGGCTGCCCAGTCTCTGAGGACGTCACCTGTCCACCAACATTCTCCTTCCATCCTTCACACTGAGCCTCCAAGTAAAAATCCTACCTTTGCCCTGAGTCCCTGTCCCCTTGAAGGGTCGGCTCATCACACACTTGGAGGCAACGAGGACTCCGAGCTCTAAGTTGACGGCTGCTCTGTGTCCTCAGCGAGAAACGTCTCCAGATGCAGCGACATGCTGGCTGCTGCAGAAACGGTAGCTTGCACCAAGTGATGGGACCACCTGCTCTGCGGTAGCTGCGAGTCTGGGAAGGCTCGGGTTTGTTCAGAGTTTGCACAAAGCTGTGCATAGTGGTCGTCACACCATGGGCTTCAAGGGCACCTTGCTCCCCGTCTCAGGACCCAGTCCATGCACAGTCAGTTGTTATCAGACGGAGCAGGGCCCCTGGAGGAGGCTTGGCTTCTACCCAAACCCGTATGCCTCCAAGGAGAGTTCAGGACGGGAGCTGTTTGAGGTGCTCATGAGAAATGGAACAAGGCCTAAACGGAAGACACTCAGGAGCCCCCCTGCCAGCCTCCAGGGGACAAAACCACCCGAGTGTGGTTCATGAGCTCATAGCAAGTGGGTGGACACACACAGGGTCTGGCACTTGAAAGTCAAGGCTACAGGAAAGGCTGGCCCTGCCAGGACAGCCAGGGACTCACACGGTGCTCAGTGAAGCTGGCGAGTTGGCCGCCTTCTCGGCTGGTTACCTTGTCCTTGGTCACTGTGCAGAGGGACAGGCCAGACCGCCAAGACCCCGCGGACTCCAGGCTGCAGGCCGGGCCTCGCCTCCAGGCCTCGGTGTGGAGCTGGGCGCTCAGCTTCTCCCCCACTGCCACGCGAGCCTCACCAGCCCTTGTTTTCCCCTGGCTTCGTGCAGGGTTCACCGATGGGACCAAAGACATCTGAAGTCCGTCAACCCCATTGTCCAGTCCTGGGCTTCTGATGTGACTTTAAGTGATGCAACGGTACTCTGGGTGCTGGCCTCTTACTCAGAGCTCAGAGCCACCAATGCCAGCTGCTTTCACCCAGGAAGGCCCTCAGCACAATCTGGAGGACAGCCCCATCCTTGGATTCAGGAGGGCTTTCAGCTGCAAATGGCCGTGGCTGTCTGGGACCCACATGACTCCCTTGATGGCTCAAGAGGCTGGACTCCACAGCAGCTACCAACAGCACAGGCTGTTTCCGTTTCTGGAGTCCATTTCACATTCATAAGAATGTCCCCCTTCTGTTTCCCATCCACAAAGAGATTCCCTATGCATATTCATTTAATGTTAAATTGATGGATTAAATTATACCAAGCTCAAAATCAATCCTGCACATATCCATCAGAATGGAACGCGTGCCCCAGTGGGGACAGAGCGCAGAAAATGCATTCAGAGACACTGATAAGTCTGGGTCCATTATGTGTCATTTTAAACAAAGAGCCAAAAAAAGCCCTTTGGAGACGCTCTATCAGCTATTAAACAGAGACGCCGCGTACACGGGGAGATTGATGGTTAGCATTCCCAGCCTCCCAATGACGATGACAGGGGAGTGCTTCTCCGTGTCGCTGTCACAGTTCACAGGCAAACAGATGCCTCTGTGCTGAGTTTTCCCTTTGTCTTTCCGGAGGCACCGTCAGTTAACAAGTGCCCGGCGGGGACCTCCCACTCTGCACCAGCCCAGCAAGCAGACGCACGCAGTGTTGGCGACAATCTCGTCTTTTCACCTCCTGAAGCATCACAGGTGAATGAGTGTAGGTCAGTGGCTGGCTCTGTTTTCAGGGCCCCGGAGCATGGCAGGGGCAGCCAGGGCTGCGGGCAGAGGAGACACACCATATTCACTGCCGCAATGGGGTGGACAGGGGAGCTTTCTGGAAACTTGAATTCTGAGTCTCGTTCTGAAGAAAATACTCCATAACAGCCTGTCCATCATCTTTCCTCTCTCCCTACTAATGAATTTTTCTGCTTTTCCTGTTACTGTTTTCAACCCATGGCTGAATGTGATGGAAGAGACCCTAGAACACAGTCCACATGGGGACACATCAACGTGCCTGAAGGAAGGCAGGCAGAGGAGACCCTCACCAGGACTTTTTCTGTTTCTCCTGCAGCACATTTTTCTGATGCAGCCTCCATCAAATCCCATGGCCTCTCCATGATCACAAATGTAAGCTGCTCAGTTGTGTCCAGTTTTCTGCAACCCCATGGGCTGTAGCCCGCCAGGCTCCTCTGTCCATGGCGTTCTCCAGGCAAAAAATACTGGAGTGGGTAGCCATTCCCTTCTCCAGGGGGTCTTCCTGACCGAAAGATGGAACCTAGGTCTCCTGCATCGCAGGCAGATTCTTCACTGTCTGAGCCACCAGTGAAGCCCACAGTCACAAGGGTTATACTTATTAAATTGTTCCGATAATTGGTTTTAAGTCACTTTCTTCATCAGTGAAAGTCAATATAGTAATAAAGTGTGTTTTTTTAAAAAAGATCATTGGAACTTTTACTTACTTCCACATAAGATGTAGTAGATACCAGCAGGACACATCATTATAAAATCTAGGGGGGAAAAAGTGGAATAAATGACAAAAATCATAGTTTTAGAGACTTTGGAGAGCAGTAAGAGCGGTGAGAGCCAGACAGCATGAAACTTCAGGGCTGAGCCAGAGGCAACGTGAAACTCCGGTACCTCCCAGCACTTGAGAGATGAAGTCCCACTGCCTGAGGGGTCTGCAGCACACATGGCAGCTCTCCCATCAAGACGCTTGCCAGGTTCTGAAGTACCAGCAAGATAATGGCTCAAGGTGAACTGAGTCCAGCTACAGTGACCACTCAACTCTAACCCAGCGCAAGTCCCCCTGGGGCAGGTATAATCTTCCCTTGCACTGTCTTTCTAAGGCAGAGCAGATGAAACACCTCCAGGTGAAATGACATCACCTTTAGCCTGGTGGTTCTCTTAATCTTATTGTCCAGCACATAATCAAATTTTTTGAGAAATGTAAAGAGGCAAAATATCAATAATAATTAATAGAAAGATAACAGAAATTAGAAATGTATTTACAGATAATTCAGATTTGGGAGTCATCAAACAAAAGCTATAAATATAAGTTTAAAGTAGGTAAAAATAGAATGGGTTAAAGACAGGAAACTTAAATAGAGAATAGAAATCACACAGAAGAATCTAATTGGCATTCTACAAGGTAAAAATATGAATTTAAGAGCTCATCTGGAGGGTTTGCTAATTCATTTAATATAGTTGAAAATAGTATCATACAACTGAAAGAAAGATTAATAAATAATGCCTTAACTGAGAGAGCTTCTCCAGTGGCTTAGCAGTAAAGAACCCACCTGCAATGCAGGAGACACAGTTTTTACCCCTAGGTTGGGAAGATCCCCTGGAGGAGGGAATGGCAACCCACCCCAGTATTCTTGCCAGGAAAATCCCACGGACAGAGGAACCTGGAGGGCTGGAGTCCACGGGGTCACAAAGCGTCAGACACGACTGAAGTGACCAAGCGTGGCCTTAACTGAAACCCAGAGAGGAGAATGAAAAAAAACCACACCAGACTATGGAGGACACAGGGAATACGTTAAAGAAGCTAATTGTCAAATAATCCCATCGCACAGAGAAAGGGATGGAATGCAGCTATATATGAAGATATAATGGTTGAGTTTTTTTTTTTTCAAATGAAAGATATCAACACACAGGTACAAGACACACACTAACACAAATATAATAAAAACCCACACCTGGAAACATTATCATCAAACTGTTGAAAACCAATTACAAAGGAAAAAAGTCTAATACTTAGCCAGAGGAAAAGTGATGTGCACTTTCAAAGAAGAAAAAAGCAGGATGGATGAATGACTTTTCGAGAGAAGCTATGGGAGCCACAGGATGATAGAATGCTATCTGCAAGTGCTGAAAGAAGAGGAAAAGCACTGTTAGCCCAGAAACCCACACCCAGCACAATGTCTTTTAATTGATGGAGGCAAGAAAAGATGTTTTTGTAATCAAACAAAATTATAAAAATTTATCTCCATTAGGTCTACACTACAAGGCATAATCAGACAAATTTTTTTTTTCATCAAGGAAGGAAAGGCAGCCTACAAGTACATGAAGCCACAAAGATCATGAGAAAGGACACATTTCAGAGTGAGTCTGAGAGCTATTAATTGTTTAAAGCAATAACAATGAAGACATTTTGCAGCATGCCCAATGAAGGCAGAAATAAAATCTAACACCAATAGCACAAAAAGCAAGAGTGGGCACATGACAAAAAACCCTAGTAAGAATCATCAGCTGTTCAGGAAGCACAGTATTAATTTAAAGTGGACTTTTATAAATCAAGTATGCATACTTGAAACTACAGAGAAATGAGAAATAGATAACTATAAGCCAGTAGAGAAGGGCAGAAATTAAGTAATAAAAATACTTGATTAACCCAAAAATGGAAAGAAAGAATAAAAGAATAGATGACAGATAGAACAATCAGAAAAAAATCAGGGGATATTGGGCTAAGCACTTAGCCATGAATGTGAAAGTGAAAGTGGCCCAGTCATGTCTGACTCTATGCAAGCCCATGGACGATACAGTCCATGGAATTCTCCAGGCCAGAATACTGGAGTAGGTAGCTGTTCCTGTCTCCACGGGATCTTCCCAACCCATGGATCGAACCCAGGTCTCCTGCATTGCAGGTGGATTCCTTACCAGCTGAGCCACTAGGAAAGCCCAAGAATGCTGAAGTGGGTAGCCTATCCCTTCTCCAGGGGATCTTCCCAACCCAGGAATTGAACCTGGGTCTCCTGCACTGCAGGCGGATTCTTTACCAGATGAGCTACCAGGGCATCCCAATGCCAATGGACTAAACAATTTAATTATGACAGAGTTGGTCAGACTTGTTTTTAAAGAAAAATAATTTCCACTGTATGCTCTTCATGAGAGACATACTTTAGACACAATGACATCCATTGAAGTAAAATATGGGGAATAAGCAAACATAAGCTAAAAAGAAATGCAGTGAGGCTATTTCATATAAGAAAAAATGTATTTTGAGGTGAGTTTTTTGCTTGTGGTAAAGAGAGACATGTAATAATAATAAATGAGGCATATAACAGAAAGATATTAAAAACTTAAATTTGTATGCATAGCTTAAAATATAAAAAGAAAAGTATATAAATAATAGGTTAAACTACAATCCTAGGTAGAGATTTTAAAGATGATTTTCCCAATAACTGATTGAAAAAGAGACCAAGAATACAGATTATAATCACACAACTAGACAATGACAGAAGGGACATACATTAAACATTCCACCAGTTACTGAAGAGCTTACATTTTTTAAAAGTGGACAATGGGATCTTTGCTTTGACCAACTACATTCTGCCCACAAAGTAAGTCCAAGCTATTTCTAAGAATTAAATTTGTACAGAGTATGTTCTCTGCTTGGTGTGAGTAAACCAGAAATCAATGACAGAAACACCTGGGTTAAAGAAGAAATCACAAGGGAAATTACAATTACTTTTCAAATTACAGTTGAAAGGGAATTGAAATAAGACATATTGACACTTGTGATATGCAGCTAAGGGTCTGCATAAAAGATATATTTATAGTTTCAAATGCATATATTTAAAGTAGAGAAGAATACGAATAAATTATCTATGCTTCTCTCTAATAAAACTAGGGGAGGAAACCCTTGCAAGGAAACCCTAAGAAAGTAATAGGAGAAGGCAAATAACAAAATAAATAGTACAAATCAATCATACAAAGATATGCAATAGAAAAAAAGTCAAAATTGGTTCTAAGAGTCATAAGATTAGTAAAACTCAACAAGAATGAACAAGAAAACAGAAACCACGAATTAGAAAGCTTGGGGAAAAAATAGTGTTACTATTGACTTTACAGGCTTTTAAAAGTTAGTTCAAAGATATTATGAAGAAATTTATGTCATTAACTGCAACTTAGAAGTCAACAGATCACTTAAAACCACCTACCAAAAACATAAAGCATTGAAAATGCAAGTATGCTTGCATCTTTTAAAGATACTGATTTTTTAACAAAACAACTGCAAGTCCAGACCCCTTCACTGGTGAATTCTTCTGAACAATCAAGAAAGAATGAGTAACTGCAGTATAGAAACTCCTTCAGAGGATACAGAAAAAGGAAATACTTGAGATTCATTTTATGAAGCCAAGATAGCACTGATGCTACAGGCTGACAAGACTCTGCAAGAAAGGAAAACCACAGACCAGTATCTCTCAGCAGCAAAGTCTTAGCAAATCAAGTCCAGCAAAGCATAAAGGACATAGTGAGTGGGGTTTATGTAACAGCAACATTTGATGGTAACATCATCATCAAGAGGTTTTATCCCAGGAATTCAAGATGCTTCACACTCAGGATCAATTAAAATTCACCACATTAACACTTCCCTGGTGGCTGTGATGGTAAAGAATCTGCCTGCAGTGCAGGAGACTCAGCTTTGATCCCTAGGTCTGGAAGCTCCCCTGGAGAAGGGAATGGCTACCCACTTCAGTGTTCTTACCCAGAGAATTCTGTGAATAAAGGAGCCTGGTGGGCTATAGTCAATGGGGTCCAGAGAGTCAGACAAGATTGAACGGCTAAAAACAAACACAAACCATATTAGCACAGTAGAAAAGAAAAAACACATTATTACTTCAGTAGTAAAACAAAAGGAGTCTGACAAAATTCTCCCAACCAAGTTCAGAAACAAGGCATGGATGCTCACCCTCACCATTTCTTTTTCACACTATACTGCTCTTCAAGGGGCTTCCCTGTGGCTCAGATGGCAAAGAATCTGCCTGCAATGCAGGAGACCTGGGTTGCATCCCTGGGTGGGGAAGATACTCTGGAGAAGGGAATGGCAACCCACTCCAGCACTCTTGCCTGGAGAATCCACGGTCAGAGGAGCCTGGCGGGCCGCAGTCTGTGGGGTTGCAAAGTCGGACACGACCGAGCGACTAACACTGCTACTATTCCTCAAATAGCGATTAGAAACTGTAAGTGACGCTATCAAGGTTGTTAGACACAAGATCAATAAATTAAAAAAAAAATCAGCCGTGTTTTCAAATGCTAGCAGCAGATGAATTTTATTTTACTGAAAAATAAAATTAAAAAAAATTACTGACGTTGTTTGCAAAGTTGTGTTAATTTCTGCGGTACAGCAAAGTGACTCAGTTACACGCACACACGTGTGCTAAGTCACCGCAGCCGTGTCCAGCTCTTTGCGGCCCTATGGACTGTAGCCCACCAGGCTCCCCATCCATGGGATTATGCGTTCTGCTTTATATCCTTTTCCATTATGATTTATCCCAGGAGAGAGGATACACCTCCCTCGGCTGCACAGGAAGGCCTTGCTGTTTATCCGTCCTGTATGTAACACTCCGCATCTGTTAACCCCCCACTCCCGCCCCATCTTTGCCCCACCTACCCTTGGCAACCACAAGTCTCTTCTCTGCGTCTGTGGGTTTGTTTCTGTTTTACGGATAAGTTCACTTGCACCATATTTTAGATTCCACTTCAAGGGGTATCATACAGTATTCGTCTTTCTCTGTCTGACTTACTTCACTTACTATGATCACCTCCAGGTCCATCCGTGTTGTGAAAATGGCATTATTTCCTTCTTGCGGCTGAGTAGTGTTCCATTGTGTATATGGACCACATCTTCCTTATCCATTCATCTGCTGATGGACATTAGGTTGCTTCCATGTCTTGGCTGTTGTAAACAGTGCTGCAGTGAACCTACATTGAAGTGCATCTGTCTTTTCAAATTGTGGTTTTTCTCCAGATTTATGCCTAGGAGCAGGATTGCAGAATCATGTGATAGCTCTATCCTTAGTTTTTTAAGGAAACTCCATGCTGTTCTCCATATTGACTGTACCAATTTACAGTCTCATCAACAGTGCAAGAGGGCTACCTTTTCTCCATACCCTCTCCAGCATTGGTTGTTTGTGGACTAAAAAATAAACCTTTTAAATTTCTGTTTACAATAGCTTCAAAAAACACATAATACTAGAAATACATTTTTGTTAATGTGTAAGAGTTCCATATTGAAAGCTAAACATTTCTTAGACAAATTAGGAAGACAAATAAATGAAGCAAAACCACACGTTTTGTGTTGGGAAACCCAACACCAAGAGGCTTATCCTCCCCACACATGCCTGTCTATTAACTACAACCTGTGAGGAACTCCAGAGAGTTTTTAGTCATAGAAATTGGCAGGCTAATTAAAATTCGACATTTAATAAAGCAAAAGACCTAGAATGGCCAAAGTGATGGAAAAGAAAAATGAAGTTTGAGGACTGTCCTTCCTGACCTCAGGACTCGCTGAAACCTGGGGTAACCAGAGGAGCGTGGCCGGCCAGGACAGGAGCCCAAAGAGACGGACGGGAGACACAGACACGGACCCACACTTTCAAGAACAAGTGACTTTTACCAGAGACTAAAGCACCCTACCGGAAAAACAGAAGTCTTTGAACAAATGGAAATGCACACACAGATAAAATGAACCTCAGCCAAAACTTGTTACACACACAAAAATTAACTCAAGATGGAACATGGGCTTAAACGTGATTGTGAAAACCACAGGCTTCTGGAAGAAGGCATAGAAGAGCTTCCCAACCTGGGACAGACCCAATCTCCTGAGACAGAACACAGGAAGAAATGATCTTTAAAATTATCAATTAGATTTCAACGAAATTTAAACTTTCAACTGAATAGCTTGGGAGGCAGTATTCACAACATATGTATTTGGCAAAGAGTTTATACTTAGAATATATGAAGAATGAACTTCTTCTATGATGTAATAATATAAACAAAGATCACATAAAAATGGGCAAATGGTTGTGTACATATTTCATTGAAAAGTATATGAATGGATAACAAGCACCTGAAATAATTCTCAACACCATTAGCCACGGGTGACACCCACATTCAAACCACAGCTTGTCACCCTTCCAGATGGCTGAGACTAAAATGACTGGCAGCACAGCGTTCCAGGGAGTTGGCAGGAAAGTAAAATGATACAACCATTCTGGGAATACCAGACCACACCTTATAAAAATAAACATACCAGGACACCCTGTGACCCAGGAATTCTAAGCATTCACCAAAAAAGGATGACAGTACGTATTCACAAATATATGTGCTCAAGAACGTTCATAGTAGCTTCGTTCGTAAACGTGAGAAATTGGAAATAGACTTGGCACTCATTAATAGGAGAATGGATAAACAAATTAACATACTCCAACAAGGACTACAACTCAGCAACAAAAAAGGATTAATCACTACCAAACATAACTACATGAATAAATTTCAAAAGTGTTATCTCAAGGGACAGCAGCCAGTCACAAAACATACATGCATACGATGCTACTTAAGTAAGATTTTA